>NC_137225.1:22587823-22595323 GCF_949987685.1 Ammodytes marinus
TACTTAAAACTGGTAGCATACGAAAAAAAATGTCACCTTAACCTTATACAAGAGTAACTGTTGTAACCAGTGCGAGTTTGTTGTACAGTTTTCACCAAGATCTGTCTCTCTCTCTCTCTCTCGCTCTCTCACTCTCACTCTCTCTCTGTCTATGTCTCTATCTCTCTCTCTCTCTCTCTCTCTCTCTCTCTCTGTGTTGTTGAAGAGAAAAAGGAGATAAAAAGCAGCTCAATGTTGTCCTCACTCTGTCATATATCTGATGGATCTGTGGCTGTAGCAGGAAGTTTTGTGGCCTAGTTTTTGAAGTGTGGAGGTCCGGGGGTGAGAGGGAAAGGTTTGCCTCAGGCGCATGCAGCTGTGTGCGGGGCTGTTAACGGGAGGTTTTACCCAACCCCACTGGGACCACAACAAACCCTCTGGTCAGTCTCAATCCCTGACCCCAACCTGGATGGAGGAAATCTGGTTTGAAAAACAACTTTTTTTATTCATATGCTAGGGAGGTGTGTGTGCCAGATACAGGGGCGTTGTTGGAAAAAAAAATGTGGAAAAGTCCATTGAAGTCCATCCACTTGAAAAGTTAAATGTAATATATTGTAGATTCATCACAAAAAGTATGAGATGTGTTTTAAGCCTTTCTTTTGTTTGAATTTAGATGATTCCGGCTTATGGCTCATGGAATATAAATTTCAGTATCTCGTATACATCGTATTGAAATGTCAACATTCTTAAAAGTGTGTTTATTCTACATACAGTTCACTTTATATGCAGTGAATTTAGAATATTTATATAATATATTTATTTTCATCTCTAGATTGGAAACCATTTTCTTTTTGTTAATAATATACATATAAAAAAACAACAACAAAAAAACTACATTTCTATTCATATCATATGCTTGTGTGTGGGTGTGCTCCAGATATATGTGCCCCGGGAATCTCTCATCTCAATCCAAAAATCCCTTTTCTTCACCAAATTGCTTTCTTCCTTGTTTTTATGTCTGGGCAGACTTAGCAATTAATATCTGTTGTTTCCTTCCAGCCTGACTCTGGGAGGGATATTCATTGGAAGATCGATGCTTGTTTTCAGCCAGTATTGTTCCAATTTCCTGTGGTGTCACGGAGGTACTCAAACGGATACAGACAGGCATTAGACTTGTTTGTTGCTCACACATTATGTTCCAGCTAAATCGACAGCCTTGTGGTTGTTTTGAATGAAGCACAGAATGCTCTTGCCTTTCACATAATGTAGTTCTTAACACAGGCCTGTTGCCTTGACTCCTATTGTAGTTTGCTAGATGTGTTTTGCCCGGATGAATGTGCCTTTTTTGAAAGTTGCTGTTAGAAAGTTTTGGGCCCATTCTAGAAGGCATTCCTTTTATTTGCGATTGGGTAAAAAAGCAATCTTTGCTGTCTCACAATAGGCTTTTGTGACAATATGTTTTTTTTCCAAAGCAACAATGGGTTTATTCACTTGAGTTTTATATATTTTTCCACTGGCAAGAAAAAAAGATTGAAGGTTATCCCAGCCATGACCCTTTTTCAATAGTGAACATACAAAGGGCCCCATGTTTGTGAATCAACACGTAGTCGTAAACACTTGAGAAAAAAGAATTCGAAAATCCCACAACTCCACGATTGATGGCGATAATTAACGTCATCCTTTTGTTAAGTGCTCCCGTGTGGACACTTTGTTATTTGAAATTGAACGTATCCACTTAACACCGGTGATACAGTGTGTTTAAGGCAGCGCTTTGGAGTGCTCTACTTGTGCACCCCTCACAATGTGCTGGGAGTTGTGTGACACACTTTCACTATAAGCTGTGCAAAATGTTTTTTCCATCTCGACTGTGTTCACCTGCTTTGTAATATGTGCAGCATGAAATAACATTATGCATGATTTGGACGCTTACTAGTAGTGTATACGGTTTATTCCTTTCATATATTTCATTTCAATGTCATGATGTTACCATTAAAAACAAACCTGGGAGACACTTTTCTTAGGGATCCATTCATAATGCATTAATGCTCAGCAAACTGCGAGGGAACATAATGTACCTTGACCATTTATTTTTTATCAGAAAGCTTATTTAATTGGTAAATGTCTAAAGCTATAGTGCGTAACTTCTGTTGCCCCCATGAGGCATTATTAGTAATAACAACAACACTTTCGACAGGTAATTAGGTAAGCCTTCAGTGATGGTGACTGGATTTTAAACCTTCTGCTGTACGGCCAGGTTTTTCTCTTAGCAGTAGAATCAACAACTGAAACACTTCTTGGGACTGTTCTGAGCTCCTGCACCAGTGTCAGGGGGGCGACACCAATTTGTGTCAACTTGTTTGGCGATGGCTTGAATGTTACCGACATTAATTTATATGAAAAAGTTATGCACTATAGCTTTAAATATTCAATCTGTGTATCCTCCTAACATAAGGTTGTGTAACTGAACTGCCATACATCTAGTTTAAAAGCCTATTGCCCTTGCGAGACACTGCTACATTCAACAGTGCTGCTCCTATGCTTTGCAGTGTGCCGTAGCATCTGCCAGCACATTTGATGGCACATCAGAGGACACAGTAAACATTGACAGAAACATCTATCATTCCCGGCAAACCTGCTTTTTTATGGATTCATCCCAGTTTAGCCGCTCGCTGTCATAAATATAAACGTGCACTGATCATTAGTGTATGTGTCAGGTGGCGGATGCCATAGAAGAATTGTGGCATATTTTGTAGTCTGATTGCGTAGACTATACATTGTTAGTGTGAGTGTGTGTGTGTGTGTGTGTGTGTGTGTGTGTGTGTGTTTGCATTTGTGCTAAAAAAAATATTCAATCCCAATCAGACTGTATAGTCCACAGAAAATGGGACCTTTTAGTTTTTAGAATAACTCAATTTGATAATAATCACAACATAGCAATAGATTAGCGATATACATGCTGTACTTGGAAGACAATTTAAAGGAGCATTTTCTACTGTTACTTAATAACAACTTGGCCTTTATGTTATTGCTGCAATATCTTGAAATACAGTATATATATACACTTTTCAAACATAATCACAATGATTCATGTCCGTTTACATTAACGTGTGTGTGATCCATCTTCATATTGTTTAATCAAACTCCAAAGAAACAGGGACTCGTGATCACACAGTTTAACAATGACTAATATCATGTTACAAGTCGCTTCTTTTAATAGGCTCTTCAAATGAATTAACACTTAATTATCGAACAGCAGGAGGCTGCTTATTAACACCCTCAATTAGAAATCGTTTCCCACACAATTTGCAATTGAAAATAGTTTGAAATAATCACCTTAGAAAAACAGTAATTTACAATGGAGGGAAAATAGCACGTTGATACACGGATGCTGCTTTTTTTTCTGTGATATTTTGCATGTTAGGGGTTGATTTTATGTCCTTGTGTTGATATGACGTTAAAGCTGGGGTATATGATTTGGGGAGAAAATAGCAATTGGGATAGAGATTTGAATCCAAATACCTCAACCGCTCCACTTGTTCTCTTTGGTCCGTCCCCTATGGTCCCTCCCTGACACGCTCTACACCAACGTCATGCAAATGTGAATGGACAGTGACAACAGCCAATAAGAACAGAGAATCGGAGCCTCGCTCTGATTGGTCAAAGTGTACAGCTCATGTTTACTTTGACCAATCAGAAATCATATACCCCAACTTTAAAGGCTATTACCCCCCACAGAAATGTTATTTTGAAAGGTCATTCGGATAACACACAAAAGGTCTTATAAGATGTGTAATTGTTTTGTAGATAAGAGTTATACATGTGGGGAGTTGTGTGTGAGAATAATGACTTTACCATTCAGGGATGTGCAAAGGATATTTAACGGCCAGGGGCCAACATTCATAAAATATATATTTTTTGCTACTACTTATGTATTTCAATAAAAGTGGACACAAGCAGTAGTGTTTTAACCACGCCAGCTGTTGTTCCTGGGTGAGCGTACACATGACAAAGGCATTAAGAAAAACTATACAAAAATAGCATTCTTTGCACTGATGGTCTCATTTGCTGCTACATGTAATTGATGATCGTCAGAGGAAACATGAGACTGTTTCAGAAATATGTAAAAGTTCCCTGTAGAACATTTGAGCTCTTATGTAGTTTTACTTCCTAACTTTGTATATAAATTGTAGTTTCATCTAACTGCTTCCTGTCTATCCGCTCTATATAGCCACTGTCTACCCTGCCCTCCATCTCTTTATAGACAGCGTTGAGTCGTGACAAATGTTGCAATCGAGGTCCCAAAACACAAAGAGGCCAAAGATGAAGGATATAAAAGCTCCAGGAAAGTTTATGTGCAAACCACAAATCTTCACAAAGCCGTATTAGGGGATGAAATGCAGTCACTCTAAAGGTCTTAAAGTCAAACTGAGAACACACCCACACGCTGCTACACAGTCTGTGTGTGTGTGTGTGTGTGTGTGTGTGTGTGTGTGTGTGTGTCCCAGTGTCAGTGTCTAAGCACCAGGCTCCTCCAACACCTTTATGAACCAGACACACTAAGGCGGCAAGTGGGTGTTCACACTGTATATACTGTGTGTGTGTGTGTGTGTGTGTGTGTGTGTTTGTTTGAGAGAATATGTGTGTGTGTGTCTCGGTGTGTGTGTGTGCGTGTGTGTGTCTGTGGATGTTAGTTAGCAGGAACTAACTGCATTTGTCCAGTTTGTGACTTCAACAAAGCATGTTGTATTGTTTTTCCCTAGAGGTATTATAGAATGCCACAATTGCATCAGGGATAGGCACGTTGGAACGTTCAGGGCTTATTGAGTGAGCTGAATTGGTTTACAATTTTCATGGAATTTCACACTCATACGCACTGTATGTTTTAATTAGTGTGTTATCGCGTGAACGTTTTTTATTACCTTAGACCTTATAGGCTTTTAAATGTACATAGGAGTCGGGCGCACAGTCATGTTGCGCCGCCATGTTTCTACAGTAACACAGAATGGACAAACTTAACGGCTTTATGCCTTTTAGAGGAGGCCAAAATACTCTGAAATTACATACTACAACTTTTAAAGCACACTTTAAATCGGCAACACGATAAATTCACACAAGTCCACACACACACCCATAGATAGATTCAAAAGACATAAAAAGTCAGAAATTCACACACACACACACACACACCTAGACAGACACTAAGGTAAAAGATCATCCATGTAAGGGGTTTCCGCCTCAGTTGATTTGGGTCAAAGGGTTATTCTACCTGGCGCTGAAAAACTGTATTATTTTACATTCTAATATTGTCTGTTGCTGCATCTCTGTCCTTTTCTACAGCCCAAGAAAGAGAAAAAAAAAACCCACAACATGACAGTCTCTCTCCCTTGACAATCTCAAAGAGTCTCGGTCCAAATGTAATAAGCGCACACCACACTCTCTATAGCTTTAGCATCAGTGGAGCCCTGGCCACTAGCAACAATCCCCTAAAAACTAGTTATTTCACTTCCAATTTAATTTCAATTTTTCAATCCCCTCGTAAATGAATCGCAAATGGAAAATGTCAGTCGGAGTCCTTGCCGCAGTGCCTGGCGTATTATTTTCGTTATTTATTTGTTTGACAGTTTTTAGTTTTTAGTCCACATATCCCTAGATGTGTCACTCTCATCATACACAGCCATTTGTCAGGGTTTTTTGTAAAGCTGTCACATTGTATTAACTAACAGGCCAGACTTCGATTTTTTTCCATTTGTCCATGGTGTGTCTATTTGTATCTCGCTCAAACTGTTATTATAACTGACGTGCATTGTTATTACAAAAGCAATATTGATTAGTGAAGTCTTTTGTCTGTGACGGGCTGCTATGCACCGGGTCTTTTTCATGAATAAAAACACAATTTAAACAATGTACGCTATTTGTATCAGGGTAATACCATAGCAACAAATACACTATCTGTATATTGGATGTATAATTATATATACAGTATATATCTGATTACTAAATGGCAATGCTGTATGGACAAAGTAATAGCAACAATACCTGGGGTATAATTTTACAAAATTGCAAAGTAAATATGGATAAATGTAAGAGCGCAGCAAAATCTGTTTTTTATAAAGCATTGTTTGGGGGTTATTTTGCATTAATATGGAAAGGACAACATAATTGAGGGATAGGACAAGACTCATTAAAAATTGACATTTGTTTTCATATCATTAACATAAAATTAAAATTATAATAACAAGCTGAGAGGTCCATAATGATTCAGTTTTTAGTCGAGGCAATTGTAATAGCAAAGTGTTGGCATGAGAGTAAGTCATTGTATTCAATGTTAAAGGTAAGTGTCATAGGGCACTCACCATAGCTAGCAACATGCCTGTTTACAGAGCCTAGGCTGTGTATAAACACTGGATTATTTTAAGGCACACACAGTCCAGACAGGTAGTGGATCGTGAGGAGATATTCACTGATTTTGACTTAAAAGTGATGTTGACAACAAGCGTTCACCAGAATCACTGACTGCACCTTTAAGAGCTTGTCTCACTCTAGCTGTTTCACAATGTAATCTAGGGCAAATGAAAAAACAGAAAAAATACAGGAGGCAGATGTACAACATTGCAACCTTGATCTCTCACCCTGGAACACACCTCAACCCCAACACCCCGATTGCGTAACACACACACACACACACACACACACACACACACACACACACACACACACACACACACACACACACACACACGCACACACACACACAGGCCTGAATTATACAAGCGATGAACCCATCCAGCAAGCCCTTCTGGTGGGGTTGGCTCACGGAAATGGGGCTTTGAATTGGGAGGAGGAGAAGTGTTGCGGGGCACGGCACATCAGAAGGTGTAGAACTCTGTCAGAATCCCAACCTGTGTTCCATGAATCAGACAACGTGATGAGAATGGAGAGAATACACGAAAGAGAAGAGAAGTGGGACGTAATTGATGGTGTAGAAATGTATGATGGAGGGAGGGAGGGGGAGCGTAGGAAGAAAACGGTGCTGTCATGGATCACAGGTGGATGAAATGAAGTCGTAACACAGCCAGATATATATACGCCCATTAACATGCGAGAAGTAGTTCCACATTGAGAAACGCAACAGTCTAGTGCAGTAGTACATTGCTATTGTCCATCAAAAACCTTGTTGAACTGTTGCAGATTTTAGGAAAAGCCTCTCTGGAAAAGTGAAAACCATTCAAAATCAATTTGGATAAACGAAGAAATGTATTATCGATGAGTTGATGGAATGGTTTATTTACTCGCATAAATGATGTAGGATTTTTCTGCGATTGTGATTTACCAATGATAGGAGTGGGTCCACATTGAGACACTCCACAGTCTAGTGCAGTAGTGCATGGTGGTCCTCACATCATTTGTATGGCATTTTCAAGCTTTATTTGATAGTACAGAGTTGAAATGGGGAGACAGAGAGAGAGAGAGAGAGAGGGGGATGACCTGCAGTAAAGGTCCACGGGTCGGATTCGAACCCGC
>NC_137225.1:22602823-22647823 GCF_949987685.1 Ammodytes marinus
TACATACACAAACACACACACACACACACACACACACGACTGATGGTGGACTTTGACAGTGGTTGTCAACCATTTTGGTGCCATGATCCCAAAAAAAAGCAACGTAACATATCATGCTAAATTATGGTTTTTATTTTCCCTTGAGAGACATGACTTCACTTGACTAATTATTGAAAGGGTCCCTGAAGGCCTCAGGTATTCATTATACTTTAAGAGCAGGACATTCATCACAGAGATTTAACAGTTTTTTAATAAATGTAGGTGTGGAATAGTATTTTTTAAGACTGAATAAGTCATCATGTCGCACGGGGCACAGGATCATTCCTAGCATTGTTCCAGATTCCGCTGCTAAAAATCAACATGTTTTTCAACCTTTTCCCCGGTCGAAAGAGTGAGAATTATTATTTGGATGAACTGATAAAAAGAAAAGAAAAGATTCTGTCAGGGCACAGATGCAAAAAAAAAGATAAAAGTGGCAATAGCAAAGGAAATAGGAAAAAATATTCAAGACATTTCGGTATTCTTTTTTTTGTGTAGCCTTTATTCAGGGCAAAGATAACCATGGCTATAAAACTTTGTATATATACACACACACACACACACACACACACACACACACACACACACTCTCCGATCTTTTTGATGATATGTTCCCACATGCACTTTTGTGTTGAATCACTACTGATTTTTTCGACTCACCCACCTTCCCCTTTATTCCCCTTTTTCATACCACCTTTGTGTGCTATGGCTGTGTGTGTGTGTGTGTGTGTGTGTGTGTGTGTGTGTGTGTGTGTGTGTGTGTGTGTGTGTGTGTGTGTGTGTGTGCGTGCGTGTGTGTGTGTGCTATGGCTTTGTGAATATTTCTCCTCTGAACCTCGCGGTAAGTTTTTGACAGCGTTTTTTTCCTTCTGTCTGAACCCATTCCAAAAAATGTAAAAGCAACTGCATCCATTATTTAAAACAACATCACAACACGGTAAGGCCTATGACTTCAGTTGGCCCCCAAAGGTTGTGTTGTGGCCTCACACTGACAAGTACATGCCACTTGTATTGTTAGGCAACATACATTGATACAACATGTTTTTTTCCACATAACTTCTGTGAATGATACAATGGCGAAATTGACCATTTTGATTGGCCTTCCTTCAACCTCCCCTGTAGCTTTGCCTGGGGTTACATGTCATTTATACCCGGGTAAGGTCATAATCAAAAATGCTACTTGACGCCGGCCTACTTTATTTTATTTTTGCACTGTTCCTCCAATATGTGCTAGAATGTTGCATGTCAATCAACATTTGATAGCGTATGTATTATTGCGCCCAATGGCTACATCTAAATCAATCCGCTGAAAGTTTATGATAGGGGATGGATTAATTCAAAATGACAAGGACGCGCGTGGCTCCGAGGAAGGTGTGTGTGGTATAATTTGCAATCATTTTAATAAGTTGCTCCGATGGCCTGTGAAACTGCCATACAGTTTTGTTGCTGTTTTACGGGCCTAGCACTGATCCAAACAGGCACTAACCTATTAGGATGCTTACTCAAGAAAAAAAAACTCTGTCGCCTATTGTTGCCGAAGTAATATCCTCTGACAGCGACATTGTGTTTGCATTTCATTTTTTTTTATTTGTACGTCTCTTTCCTTTTAAAAAAAAGATTAATTGAAAAATAGAATGGCCACAATGCTTTCAAGGTTAATACAACACATGCTCAATTAAGTGCTGGGGGGGGGGGGGGTTGATACGCACGCACACACACACACACACACACACACACACACACACACACACACACACACACACACACACAGCTGTACTGTATTTCACAAGGCGGCTTTTCGCTTGGCAGAAGCCATACTTATTCTCCGTGCCTCCTAATGATAAGCTTTCTCTCCCCCAGTTATTTGTAATTAAGTTTCTTCTCAGCATTTAGTTAGAAAGATGTCAGGGAGGAGAAGAAAGGAAGGGTTGGTGTGTGTGTGTGTGTGTGTGAGTGTGTGTGTGTGTGTGTGTGTGTGTGTGTGTGTGTGTGTGTGTGTGTGTGTGTGTGTGTGTGTGTGTGTTGTGCAAGCTTGTGTGTGTGTGTGTGTGCTCTGCCCCTATTCCTACATAAAACGCAGAGGGTGAACAGGCTTAGTGAATTTCAAAGTCACCCAGGCGGCTTAATAGCTTTCCTAAATGACTCAGCACATTATTTCCACTTGTACAGTAGTCCATTACACGCTGCGTTACCATAGACACCGATACAGGGTTACACAGGACTCCCATCCCATCCAACTGTCCTTCTTACTCAGGGCTCTGGCACGTGTTCAAATAACCACTTGAACTTTGAATACAAAATGAAGTCCCTTTGGCTGTATATAACTTTGCGTACGTCTTTTTGTGTGTGTGTGTGTGTGTGTGTGTGTGTCTTTTCCGGGCGCTTTACCCCAAGTAGCTTCCTAGCCCCTGTCAGTGTCAACTCGTTATAGCCCAACCCCCCTTTAAGCAACCGCAAGCTCCGATGGCAAAAGGTGATAGCTAGCTAGAAAAGAAAAAAAAAAAGTGTATTGAATTTGCCATAGGGGGCGTTTCGGATACGGATGGAGTGAGTGAGACGGAAAAGAGAGAGAGAGAGAGGGAGATAAATAGAAGTGGAGGGGGGGAAGAGAGAGAGAGAGAGAGAGAGCAATTAGTGGTGCTCTACAGAGTAATCCCTGGGAGACAGGGCCCATCAATCATGTTACTAATCCTTTGTTTCTCAATAAAGATAACCACGCTGGAGGGAGTTAACATTTTACTTAATAAGTCATCCCACTATATAGTACACCTGCACACACCGAGATTGCCCCAGAATTATTATACCCTTATCCTCTATGTATGACATTGAGTTGATAAGAAAAGCCCTCCGAGACACAGCCAGCTATTATTTGACTGCTCCTGTTATTTTGATAATGCTATAGTAGGAGTATAGCCAAAGCCAAAGCTGGCCTAGAGGTCATGGAAACAGGGAAAAGGGTTCTATGGTCAAATCTCTTGTGGGATGTTTTGCTTCACAAGTGGTCCGACCTATAAGACGAAGCAGCTTCTTTGGCATTGGCTTCTAGTCAGTTTAATGCTATTGCACCATCATCCCCCAGAACTACATTATTGTTGAGTGCACTAACTAACAGACCAACATTGAAGCTACGTTGCTAATGTCACACATTGTAGCTTGCTCCGAGCCTCTGCATACTACTGGTAATATCCGTTTTTTTTTACATGGGCAACATTGAATAACAAGCACCTTTATGATTACATTAACTTTGCATTGTGAAACGGAAAGCCTGCATGCTTGACAAACTTTTTCCTGGGTGAAGGTAAAAAGAAAACGCTGTTGACTGAATTCAAAACTATCTAATTAAATATGTTTAGGGTAAGGTTAGCTTGAAGATCTAAAAGTGCAAGCCGTAGAGCTCTAGGACATAGCTCCTGTTAGCGGTGTTATAACACTGAAAAGAATCATCTCCACTATTCATCACCACAGCCCCAAGGCACACACTGCTTCCAGGTATGAAACAGCCCTTGTGAGGAAGCCATGAAAAGCGAATGGCCAGGAGGCAAATAACATATCTTTTTAGGTTCTAAAGACTCCCAGCTAATCTTGCATGTATTTTTTTTTCGTCCCTCATTGAAATAACATTTTTCTATGTGAGTCTATGTGTGGGCGACATTTAGAAAAAAAAAAAAAAAAAATCAAGTCAGTTCCAAATTGAATGAATTGGCTGGCGACCTTGAAGGCATCTTGCTTTTTTGTCCGATTCACTCCCGCCTTCCCACTATGTGATATTTGGTTGCGGACTGCGGGCGGGATCCATCAATCATGTTTTTTTTCTTGTTCACCTTTGTCTGAGATACACAGACATTTCGCACCATGTATTTCGACTCCCCCATTTCTTTCTCCATGTCTCTCTATCATCTCTCCTTTCTCTATCATTTCGGCTAGTCCACGGGAGAGAGAAGTCAGCCATGGAACGTGTGTTTGTGTGTGTGTGCGTGTGTGTGTGTGTGTGTGCGCCTCTGTGCTGCTGTCATGGATGCTTCAAGGTCAAGAGTGCTTAGCTGGATATTAAAGAGACAGATGGGTGTACAGACCGAGTGGGATGGCAACGCAATGCAATTATAACCCATGCCCACTGTCCATCACAAACACACACACACACACACACACACACACACACACACACACACACACACACACACACACACACACACACACACACACACAGCACAAGAGAAAGCGAGACCAGAACAGGGAAAGTGCTTGAGAAATAGCGATCACCGCTGCTATCTCACAAACTCTGCGGAGACAATCTAATATCAGCATGAGCGTAAGTCCACAACAGTTAGAGCCTGCACGCACTTGTGTAACAAACAAGCGTGTGTGCATGTGTATTGTGTACACACACACAGACACACACACACACACACACACACACACACACACACACACACACACACACACACACACCCACACACACACGGCATAGCATGGCAACGGAGATTGTCTGATAGGAATTGTAATGGCTCATTAAAGCACCGAAGTGATCCCGTGGATGCTTCCAGGAGGAGGAAAACAGAGTGAAAGATTGATACAGTGATACAGTGTTGCTCCCTCCGCCCGCCCATTAGGGGTGATTTAGAGACACTGCCGAGTGCAACCGGAATAAGAAAAGAGGCTCCATAGTCTTTACATGTTTTGATTCTTTGACTGCGGGAGAGAGCATGTGAAAAAGACAGTGTTTTTCCTCCATCATAAGATCTCACCCCTTTGTTCGTAATGACATGTAGGGGAGTGTGAAGGTGCTGGCAACAGTTTGAGACACACTATGGTTCAAATCTGGGGATGTGCTACCCTGTATCAGTATGATTAAGTGTATTCTATGTTGTGGGATATGAGATATGTTAGTTGTTGTGTTTTTGTCTTGCCTATTTTGTATCTGTATATGTTTCATTTTTAATCGCCTTACTTTAACATGTCTTATATATATATTCTTTTATATTCTTGCATACTTTTAATTGCATTCAAAATCGTAATAGGTTTCTGTATGTGTTTGCATCCGTGTATGCATTTTTGCTTTACAAATAAATTGCCTTGCCTTATGAATGGCGCAAGGTCATGATATGGCTGCGCATCAGTCAGTACGTTTAACTTGACATCAGAGAAAATCCATTTACTGGTTTAGTCTGACTGAAACCAGACCTTAAAAAATGCATGTAAACATGTTAGTCTGGCTGAGATTGCACTAAATTACATTTCTTAAAACCGAAGCTAACGCACCCAGATAATGCGATTGGGAGCCGAACCACTCCTGCATGTACACGCTCAATAGGCCTGTATCATGGCCCAGGCCTTGTAAAGCACGTTGAATTGCCTTGTGTCTGAAATGCGCTATATATAAATAAACGTGCCTTTGCTTAGACACACATGCTCAACAGTTTCCCGCCCTGGGCATTGACAAGGAAGCCATATATAGCAATCAATGTGCAACAGAAGATTAACAGCACAGGAAGAAGTAGTTTGCACGCACATAATGTACAGAGCTGTAAAGTTATCCGTAACACCACTCCTGACGATACCAGTTGTTAACTGTTAACCACTCGCTAAAAAAATGTTGTGGATTGTTTGGTCTGTGATGTCATAGGTAAACTGGAAAAGGGTCAGATATTAAACAGTCTGTAAAGGGGGCATATTGCCACCTGTCATAGTGGAGTTGCCATACTTTGGTCAGTAAAAATCAGTTCCCCTATTGTGTTTGGATACTGGTACCAGGACAGTAGCCCATTTAAACGGTGTAGTGGAGCAATAACCATAGCTCGACTTAAAGTAGCTGCGAGGAACTTTGAAATATTTCTGAAACATGTATGTCTAATTTTCCTCTGATGATGATCATAAATTGCATGTAACAGCAAACAAGACCATCAGTGCAAAGAGCGCTATGTTGTTTTTTCTTAATGCCTTTGTCAGGGTTTACGCTCACCCATGGAACAACAGCTGGTGTGGTACAAACGCAGTACCGCTTTTGTCCATAGGGGATACAGGAATTAACACAAACTGAAAGATCCCTCGAAGCCCCTTTAACTGTGCATGTAGACTGATTGTGTGTGACAAACCCAGGCTGGAGTGAAATAGTAAGAAATGGCCTGGAAGAAATAGTTGTCTGAAGGAGCAGTACATGATCAAGGCCGGGTGTGATTTTCCCAGATTGGATGTTATTCACTATCGCTAATGGTCATGCACTGTGTGTGTGTGTGTGTGTGTGTGTGTGTGTGTGTGTGTGTGTGTGTGTGTGTGTGTGTGTGTGTGTGTGTGTGTGTGTGTGTGTATGTGTGTGTGTGTGTGTGTGTGTGTGTGTGTGTGTGTGTGTGTGTGCAGTGAGGCCCACTCTCTGATCTCTGATTTGATTGTGCTCCCATATGATGTTTCAATGTTGATAGCACATGCAAATACACCATCAATTCTGCATTGGCTCTTTGTGTTTTCCTCAGCTGTATTCTCTGTTCATATTTTTTTTTTTTCATTTTTTTCATTTAACTTTTATTTATCCTCGAGAGACCAATTGAGGGGTGACCCTCATTTTCAATGGTGTCGAGTTCAAACAAATTCCAAGGAAAAACAACAATGCATACACAATATTCAACGCAAATACATCAAATACACAACAACAGGTGAAGAGAAGAAAAAAACAAAAAACAAAAAAACAATTGAAATATTTACATAGTGGTGAAGAGTGGCAGCAATTAAAATGAAATTAAATGGGTGAAAGTACAATATAGCCTAATTAAAACAGTTACAGGTAGAGTTTGGCAGATTTAAGATAGTTTGTTTAAATATGCAACACTTATAGATTGTACTGCCTTATTATTGATACTAGCCTTCAGCCAATTAGATCATTTTATTTATTTATTACATTTACATTACATATTAACATTACATATGTATTTTACATATACACCTAAACCTAATTTTAAATATTGATTTTAATGGTTCATCTGCTTTTAATATAAATTAATTTATTTGTGCGTATTGTGTGAATCAAATCAAATCAAATCAGTTTTATTTGTATAGCCCAATATCACAAATAGACATTTGCCTCAGTGGGCTTTACATTCCATACAATATGACACCCTCTGCCCTTACACCCTTAGCTCGGCTGTGAAAAAAACCCCCAGTAAAAAACCCTTTACCGGGATTAAAAAAAAATTAGAAATCTAAGGGAGAGTCGATAGTCGTGTGTTGGCTTGATTGCTACACCTAAATAACAACACCCAAAATTGGTTGTGTACTATTTTCTTTGGTAAAGGGTCTTTGAGTAGAAAAGCACTATATATCATGAATGTATTATTATTACAATCATGACAACATTTAACCATGACCTGGGTTTGTTGGTCAGGGCTAATAAGGACAGGATTACTTTGCCAGCTGCAAAGACTAGACAGTATTTTGGCACTTTAAGACTTTCCCAAATCCACTCCCAGTCCTTCCCTACTTGGATTTTGAGTTCTCAGCACTGGATTACAGTCACTCTCAGCTCCTAAAATACCCTCTGTCCTTGCCAAATACAGCACAAGGACAAAGCAGGATGTATGATAGCCGTATTGTTAAGGTGCATTATTTAATTTTATACAATATAGATAAAAAGAAAAAGAAAAAAAATGTATATATCCACGTTCAAAAAATTTAAATAAGTGAAAATGAAAGGAGTAAGAAAACACCTAAAAGCTGCATTGTGCATCTATATTTTTTACACATTAACACTACTTAATAAGTCATTAGAATATCGAAGTTTTAACCACTTTGTGTATATCCTAATATCCTAAAATATCATTAGTGACGCCCCAAAACTATATAAAATAATTTAAAAAATCAAGAAATGTTATGGTTGGTAATCATTATCCTGTTGCACTGGGCCATAGAGCAAAACACACTCTTAAAGTTCTTAATTAGCTATTTTTAATGTCTGTACAATACTTTTTTTTTTTAAAGTGACCATTATTTGTGTAACACCATATAATGTCGGTGTGCAATTCCTTTGTTAGCAGCATGGGCAAAGAGAGTTAAAGGAGACACTGAGGAGAATATACACAAAGCAGCTGGTGCCTTTAGGTGGTGTGATGATCAATGTTAGAGTGTGCCTTTGAAGTGGCAAAACATTCCTTACTGATATCAGCCTTGATTTGGCCGGTGATGGCTGATTTTAAATACACACACACACACACACACACACACACACACACACACACACACACACACACACACACACACACACACAGACACATAGTTTGTACATTCACATAAAAGACAGAAAAAAGGAGAATATATCTTAATGGTGCAATAACATTGTCTTGCTCCAAATGAGGTGTTGTTTAAAGCTTTAGTGCGTAACTTCTGTCGCCCCCATGAGGAATTCTGAGTAATTACAACAACACTGTCGGTGCATCTACATGAGTTAAAGGCCTACTTCACCGGTTTGAATATGAAGGTGTATTGAATTCTGAGATCCTATGTAGTATAAATGTGCGAAAAAAATTGAAATCGGTTCATCCTAGCCTGAGAAAAGGCAGAAAAAGTATTTTTTTTAACCCTATATTTCTCTTTCTCGTGACATCACAGAAAGAGAAATATAGGGTTAAAAAAAAACTTACTTTGTAAATATTACTGTGATGTCTTTTACTGTGACATCACAGTAATATTTACAAAGTAAGTTTTTTTTAACCCTATATTTCTCTTTCTGTGATGTCACGAGAAAGAGAAATATAGGGTTAAAAAAAAACCTCTTTCTGCCTTTTCTCAGGCTAGGATGAACCGATTTCAATTTTTTTCGCACATTTATACTACATAGGATCTCAGAATTCAATACACCTTCATATTCAAACCGGTGAAGTAGGCCTTTAAGCCATTGGTGATCGCACATGGATTTATACCTTCTGCTGTACGTCCATGTTTTTTCTTAGCAGTAGAATCAACGACTGAAACATTTCTTGGGCTCTTCTCGGGATCTGTTCCGAGCTGATAACCCACGAACACACGTTGACCCCCTCTGTCATTATTTACTCACGACCATAGAGAAGTCCACTGTTTTGTGGACTCCCACCCTGCTCCTGCTGACACACACACACACACACACACACACACACACACACACACACACACACAGTCCACTGTTTGGGACTCCCACGTGTCCACATCATGATTGTGTTGGTGTCTTGGTGGTTGGTGGGATGGAGCTATGCCTCACGCTGAGGCAATTGAGACAGGAAATGGGGGTCGATGTGGGGTCAGGGCACCTAAACTCAGCAATCTGAGGATTTTGTATTTCTCACACAATCCCTTAATCACACCCACCCACACTGCTCCTGCTGTCACACACACACACACACACACACACACACACACACACACACACACACACACACACACAGACATGACTGCACGCATACACACACACACACACACATACACATGAACGCCCACACACACACACACACACACTTGAACGCACACACACACACATACACACACACACTCACACACATCCTTGTACTTCCGTCTCTGTGAGGACAATCATTGACATAATGCATTCCCTAGCCTCTTACCCTAACCTTAACCATCAGAACTAAATGCCTAACCCCAACCCTTACACTAACCCTAACCTAAACCTAATTCATACCTGAATCTTACAACCAAGTTGTAACCCTCAAAAAGGCCTTTGAAGAAGTGAGGACCTGGTAAAATGTCCTCACTTTTTAAAATGTCCTCACTCTGATAACACTGATCCTCACAAATATGCCTACATGAGTACATACACACACACACACACACACACACACACACACACACACACACACACACACACACACACACACACACACACACACACACACCATGCCTCCTGGTCTTTTATCCCCTGGAGGTGAGAGTGTGATATCAGGCAATCTGTTGCGACCACCCCCTTAACCCCAACAGTCTCCCCGCTACCACCCCCGGCCCTCACATCTCACGCCTAGTCTTACCCCGCTGTCTTCTTTCAGACCAGTATAATAAAAAAGATCCAAAATAAATATCTATGTGTTTATTTTATCTAAACCTTCTAGTCTGTTTGCATCTAATGGATCGGATTTATATAGCGCTTTTTAATCACACTCAAAGCGCTTTACAGGGTTCCAGGTTCCATTCATTCACACACAGTCACACCGGTGGTGGTAAACTCAATAGTAGCCACAGCTGACGGAAGCGTGTGGCTGCCATTCTACGCCAACTACCACCTCAAACATACAGCAGTGATACACATTCACACAACGCAAGGTGGGTGGAGTGTCTTGCCCAAGGACACAACAACCACGACACAAGTGGCAGGGCGGGAATCAAACCGCCAACGATTCGATCATTGGCCGACCCGCTCTACCACCTGAGCCACAGGGGCGTCTGTATATTTTTCCTATACAACCATCTTGAATGGCCAATATCTTAACTCAATCTTTTTGCAATAATCTGAACCAGAAAACTCAACTTCTAAAGAACTTACATTTACTGAACTTTCCATACCAATATTGCAATAGCGTCAGTAATCAACTGGCAAAGTGTAATAATGCTAGTTAAAATGTGTACCCTTGGGCGCTCGGGAGGCGTAGTTGATAGAGCGCGTACCATATTGGCTCCGGCCTTCGTTGCAGTGGTCGCGGGTTCGAATCCGACCCGTGGACCTTTACTGCAGGTCATCCCCCTCTCTCTCTGTCTTCCCATTTCAGCTCTGTACTGTCTAATAAAGCTTGAAAATGCCAAAAAATAATCTATAAAAAACTACAATTGTACCATATTCACCTGCAGTGTGTGGCCTTCAGTGAGCAAAGGAAAGATAACCAGCAGACTGCAGCTTGACCGATACGGGTATTTTAAATAAACTTAAATGGCCCCTACTTATCATTCAGTAAATTCAAATCAGTGATAGGTGGGTGACTTTTAATATATCCATGTTTGCTTAGAGATAATAAGCAAAACGCCAGTGGCCACAGATGAGCGATATGATATGTCACACACACACAGCGGTATGGCCCCATGTCTCCGCTGTTTTCATTTTGGAAGTGAAATGTGCGGAAAGTCATCTGACCAATGAGGCGATCTTTAAAAGGCAAAACAACACTGTGACTACTTAGCCAGTGGGGGGCCAAGCAGCAGGGCTGAGAGGCATGGCATTCTCCTCTCTTCTTGAATATACAGAGAATTCTACTTGTTCTCTGTTAACTCTGCCAGTATCTTTGATTCTGACAGTTTGATTGGTTCTGCAAAAAAAAAAAAGAAGCTAGAAAATAAACACATACAAAATAAAATAAAAATAGGTTGACTAAGTATGTTTCTGCAAAAGACGTTGCTGTGAGATGCTGTAATGTAAAACTTTTAGGATCAGTTAAGCCCATTTAAAGCTAATTAACTAACTTAGTTACCCATTTAATCATAATAGAAACACTTATACTGTCCTTCAATGTAACTGCCTTGAAATTAGGATTGAATTATTAACTGTGACATTGAAATTAGGAAATAAAATGTGTTTTTATTTTAATTTTTTTTAAAGATATGTTTTGGGCATTTTTATGCTTTATTGATAGTGCAGAGAGACATAGGTGAAATGGGGCAGAGAGGGGAGTGACATGCAGAGAACGACCGCGGGCGGGAATCGAACCCGGGTCTGCTGCTGGGCCCGGCCCGGGAGGGGGACGCCTTACCGACTGAGCTAAAGGCGCCCCCCGTGTTTTTATTTTTTAATTCATCCAATAATATATAGATTGTTTCTGGTTATTATCATGTTGGCTGTGGACACTATGTTTGGATAACAGCCAATGTATTGTTTAAAGCTGTAGTGCATAACATTTTCATATGAATGATTGTCGGTTATATTCAAGCCATCGCCAAACGAGTTGACACAAAACACTCTCTGCATTTATCAGTATGGAAGCGTTCACAAAACTGGTGTCATCCCCTGACACTGTCGTATAGGAGCTCAGAAAATGCCCAAGAAATGTTTCAGTTGTTGATTGTACTACCAAGAGAAAACCTGGACATACAACAGAAGATATACAATCCATGCATGATCACTGAAGGCTTACCTCATTTAAATGCATCGACAATGTTGTTGTAATTACTGTGAAATTCCTCATGGTCTGGGTGCAACAGAAGTTACACACTACAGCTTTAACAGTAGTTTGAACATTTCTCTTCTAAGCATTTGGGTGAGGCAATGACACTAGCAGCGCAGAAGGGAGGAAGAAGCTACAGTATGAAGGCGATGAAGTGAAGCTCAATTTGGACTTCAAACGTCGAGGGGAGGGGATGTGTGTGAGTGTGTGTGTGTCAAAGTGTGTGTGCTTGTGCGTTTGTGTGTGGTTGTGTGTGTGTGTGTGTGATGTGTGGCACGTGGGCCCCGCAATATGTCAAGGAAGGGAGTGCTGTCCTGGCTACATTTCCTGCCCCCCCCCACCCCCCCTCTCTCCCTCTCCTGGGAGTCCCACGCATGTTGCAACAATGTGGCAACACACTCCATCCCATCACCCCCCTGAGGCTTTTTACCCTCAATCTGCACCAGTCGAGAGAAGAGAAAAAAAAATGGAAAGAGAAAAAAAATTAAACTGACAACTTGACTGTATTGAACTTGTTTTTTCAAAGGGTTTCACAACGTTTCGGCAGTCCTAGAAAGTCTGGCAAAGGATGAGGGAATTACGTGTGTGTGTGTGTGTGTGTGTGTGTGTGTGTGTGTGTGTGTGTGTGTGTGTGTGTGTGTGTGTCAGTCAGTCAGTCAGTCAGTGTGTGAGTGAAAGTACTGTGCATGCAGACATAGGCTGGCACACGCACCATTTCATTTATTGTCTATTTTAAGTGAACAATTGTTCAGTGTTGTCCATTACTTTGACAAAGTTTCATTGTTTCTGATACAAAGACCTCTTCAGTTATGTATATACTGTGTAGTCCTACGCACATCTCACACATGTACATCCCCATTTATTCTCTTAACAAGTTGCATTCTTTATTTAAATGACTACTCCTCCCCATGGCTGAGACTGTTTTGAACCGCACAATTAAATGTACATTCTGAGGCGTACCTTGGCTATGTTTTCTTGCATCTTAGAAATAGATATGAAAGAACAAACAATATTCCTTTTCCTTTGTGACGCTCTTAAAAAGATTCCGTGCTATGATTCCATTGTGATTTGAGGTTGCAATTTGTATTTTGTTCCCTTGTTAACAATAGAGTAAATGACTGTTCTTTTTTTTTGTGTGATACAAATGCGTGTGCTACAGCGGATGACAAAAGGTGTTATTTTTCGAACAAAAATACCAGCAGCAAGACCATTCAAATAACAAGATGTGATCAACAGAGCTAGGGCCATGTACATTCAAACCAATGGGGGGTTTGTAGAGCACGCCGGGCAAGCTTGTGTTGGAGAGTTAGATGTCTATCTATAATCAATACAGCACAATCTGGCCTTATCTCCCCCGCTCTGATATGCTGCACAGACACTTTTCCACACCCTCCAATGTCCTCCGGCCGCCCGTCGCAATCTCAGAAAACGCTGCTGACAGCAATTATGGATTGCTAGCATTTTTCCAATAAGCTTCACTATACAGCAAACAGTCTACGGTTCAACATTTGGCAACATAACTTTTATTTTTATTTTTCAACAAGAAATGGAGAAAGCAAATGCGTCTGAATTTCTGTTGCAATTTGCATTCTAGGTATTACAGTGTACAGCTCTATTCACTCTCCATCAACCATTAGTTTAACTAAGAATGATTCCTGCCTGTTCTCCCGCTGTGTGTGTGTCCCTGTTGAGATGCTCTCCTCACAACAGGCCTGTGACCTCTGAGTGAGCGCCGCCCAAGGCTTCACAAGGAAAAATAATGCCTCTCTCTCACACACACACACACACACACACACACACACACACACACACACACACACACACACACACACACACACACAGAAAATATCCCCTCCTCCTTTTTGAGGGTGCTCCACACCCAACCTAACACATGCACACACACACCCATCCATCCACCATACTCCACTGTTGGGAATGCCATTACCCTTTACACACACACACCCACACACACACACACACACACACACACACACACACACACACACACACACACACTCCTCTATGCCCTAGGGCCTACGGGTGCCAGTGATTTACAGATCCCATCCCCATATGGCCGGGCCTTTAAGGGAGCGTCTGACAAGACAAGGATGTTTTTTCTTGCATGTCATTTCACACTTCAGCCTCATCCAATGCAGACTCACATGATCTCCATAGCACTGACCCCAAACGTCGTTCTGCATATGGCACCTGAGGCACAACCTGCCACTTTATGACAAGGAGAGGACGGTTTTTCTTTATGCAAATTCCTGTTTACATGACCTTTTATTATTTGGATAATAATATATTTATTCTTTTATTATTATTTTTTTTTATGATAAGGTTACAAGGGTCTCTCCGGCTAAAAGAATTGAGGGAATTATGGTGGTACAATGGAACAATGGCATTGCTATGAAATGGATAGGAAGGAAGAAAGACAGAAAGACAGACAGACGGACAGAAAGAAAGAAAGAAAGAAAGAAAGAAAGAAAGAAAGAAAGAAAGAAAGAAAGAAAGAAAGAAAGAAAGAAAGAAAGAAAGAAAGAAAGAAAGAAAGAAAGAAAGAAAGGAAGAAAGAAAGAAAGAAAGAAAGGTGGATAGATGGACATACAGACATAAATAAAGGCCTAGTGTAGAGTGTAGAGGGCTAGACACAGAGAGAGAGAGAGAGAGAGAGAGAGAGAGAGAGAGAGAGAGAGAGAGAGAGAGAGAGAGGAGTGGTGTATGGAAGCGTCCCTGCTGGAAGGCTCGCCACAGGCTACGTCTGACATCCCGGACTGATGAGATTACAGCGACATTTCTTCCCCCCTCTTCTTCTTCTGCTAACTTAAATTGCATTACCACCAGGATCTCATGTTAGGCAGATATCTCCATATTATACTCAAGGGATTTTAGGTTCATTTTTTGTTGCTCCCTCTCTCTCTCTCTCTCTCTCTCTTTCTCTCTCTCTCTCTCTCTCTCCTCTCCATTCTCATTCACGCTCAAATCTTCTTTACGGCCTTTGCATGTATTATAACCGCTAGGCAAGAATGGATCCCATTTCAGAGACTGGGCAATATATCTGCCACCATATATCATGGTAATACAGTGGAGCGACACACACCACACACACATGCGCACACGTTTACGACACACTCATGCGCACACTCACACACACACACACACACACATGCACATACGTATACGACACACCCATGTGCACACTCACGCGGACACACACACACACACACACACACACACAGTCGAGGCCCCAGTTAAGTAGACTTATATTCAGGGTCACCACGCTATAGGTTGCTAGTGAACTTACGACATTTGATTAGACAACTATCCTTGCTATAGGGGTGGAACTGTTAACACAAGGAGCTAACCAAGAGGAGCACACCTTTGAGGGGGTCAGAGATAATTAAAGATAAGCCATAATAATAAAAAAAAATAAAATAAAAAAAGCAAATCCAAACACAGACCGTGAACCATACTAGATTGGGGTCACCGGAGACATGTTTTTTATGCCACAAATTTACATTCAACCTTTTGCATTTTCACCTTGACATTTAAGGTTAAGCGACAAATTAAGGGCGTAGGATTTTTTTTTTTTCTCTTTCTCGGGCTGTTGTAAAAGGCTTATGCCAAAGTCGGCACACACTCTCGTTCGCAGTACTGCCTAGCGTTAATGGTCTCAATTAGTCTAAAAGTCACCGTGCGGGGGTAATAATTCACCCACTCTCCGGGCTTCATTTCCTTCAGATTCAAGTCAAGCATAGCACGGAAGGAAATGACACTTCAGGAGCTTTTAAAAACTGTGATGAGGACAAGCGAGGCCGATCAAGGGGGCGGTAAATCAGGTGAGTGACAGTTGCCGGGGGGCGGATGCGGTTGCATAGCGACGACGGAGCCCTATAGTCAAGACAGACAGACAGACAGTCGCCACGGTGATGTGTTCATCAAAAAGGTGACAGCTCTCCATCAGTGTATCATGTCATATGTAAAAGGCTTGGTCTGTGGCATCAAAACAACAAGTCATTATTTGAAGTGGCCTACACTGCTAAAATCAATCAACGTTTAGCTCGTTTTGACAGATGATTCTGTTTAGGGAGAGCATATGCATATACAGTAGATAGGGCCAGTGGTTTTGTCTTACCACTGTATGTTAGGATTCACCCAAGGCAGGCTTTGTATAGCGTCTTTGAGTGACCTAGAAAAAAGCGCTATATAAATCCTATCAATTATTATTAGTATTATTTTGAAAACTACGGAAGAGCATTAGGACCAAAATAATTAAATCATGCAATTTGAGAAAAAAATGTAGATATCAAGAATAAAGACAAAATACAACATGTAGAATAAACTGAACAGTTCAAGACTGCGGTAAAATTGGAACGGATATTGACAGATTGGAACTTCCGATATCAGTAACTCATAAGCAAAACTTAATTAAAACACAAATGACCCATCTTTACTGTGGCCATAATGCAGACAATGGGCTATAACGTATTTTCTTTAGTGAAAGCAGACTTCCTTCAAGCTCCAGTAATAACTGCACTGAACTGTATAATAATGAATGTATGTAATATTGCTCCGCTTCATATACAGAGCAATGTTATTAGTGGAGCTTAAAGGATGTCTGCTTTCAGTGAAATTGGAGGTTGTAGCCCATTGTCTGCCTTATATTGAATGGCCAAGATGCATTGTGTTTGGGTTGCAAAAACTTTCTTTGCAAAGTGCGATATGGAAAAAAACGTATTCCTCTAATTTTTTTTCACTCCCTTTGCCTTAATACACTTCCATAGAAACATGATAGTGATGTCAGAAGTTTACAATTTTGACAGTTTCAATAATCAATCATCATATCAAATAATACACCTGAATGAAAAGTTATATGTGCCTTTAAAACTGGAAAGCATTTGGACCATATTGGTTCATTTCAGCGCATATGGAGGTTATTTCTTTTGGTGGGTTAACAGCCCTTTAAGGTAGATCGGTTTTCTACACCTGGGACACTTTAGCGAAAGCATTTATCAAACCTTTTTTTTCTGTTCCCTTGACCCCATTTTCAGGTCCCAAAATTCTCATGACCCCAATTAGAGTTGTCAAGTTGTCACGCGGATGGCACACTTTCTCTTAGAGTTTAGACAGCGCTAGAAAGTTAATGATAGTGAGACGCCGATTTATTTAACTTCATAATTGTGTTGGATTTAGTTTGGTGCTATTTGGATAAATTGCCTTTTTCCCTTCGATTTTAAATGTTTTTTTTGTTCCTAATACATTTGAACACATCTGATGTTGTTATCTGTTTATCCAATTTTGTTTTATTGTATTTTATTGCTTGTTTGCAATTAGAAATGAGCCTTCTGGCAATAGACACATTAAGATCATGTTGATATTAATTCATTCATGTTGTCTATTTTTCTAATATTGTTTTAACCTTTTATATATTGCAGTTAGTTATCAAAACAAGTAGAAAATAAAAGAGCACAACAGATGTATTTACAAAACAAAAGTATTTGCAACAATACAAATAAATACAACAATATTAATAATACATACCCATACAATAATGACAAGAAAAACGCTAAGGTAAAGAGAGAGGAAAATAGAGAGGAAAAATACATATATGTTGTATCATCCTTATCATTCATTGTGTTGATATATGTCTTGCTCTGTGTGTGTGTGTGTGTGTGTGTGTGTGTGTGTGTGTGTGTGTGTGTGTGTGTGTGTGTGTGTGTGTGTGTGTGTGTGGTGTGTGTTTGTGTGTGTGTGTGTGTGTGTGTGTGTGTGTGTGTGTGTGTGTGTGTGTGTGTGTGTGTTGAAGAGGAAAGTTGTCTTGTCTTTGATAAAATGAATACCCATAAATGAAAAACAGAACAAAGTAGAATGTCTATGACTTTGAATGGCCCCTGTGTTGACAAATATACAAATACGTCTTCAAATCACTGACAGCCACATTAACATATTCATCTGCCCCACACACACATTGTCCTATCCCACAAGGTTGAGCCATAATACAGCATTGCCTTTTAATTGTCCTTTACATAGCCATTCAACCTTAATCTTATGCACCGTAATGCTCTACATCTTATTTTATCAGTGAATTATGGTACTATAATCTCCTAAATGCACTTAAGTGTATAGAATATACGTCAAATATTGGTGTCCTCTGCCTAATTTATTGTTGATTAAGCCTTTGAAACATGATGATAAACGATATGGCTTGTGTCAGGCTGGCTAAGGCTAAACAGAGGTAGGTATCATTTGCACCCTGTTAAAAAAAAGAAAAAAAAAGTTCCCTAGTAAGCACCCTGGGGACAGGAGATCAGTGGTGACCTTGAGTTGCATCGGATTGGATAAAGATCTTTTCCATATTCATTGCAATCCGGAAACCATGACTCAACAATCATTAAAAAGCTTATAGATTTAGCATCCCTGGGCCATTTATCATAGCAGCACTAGTGTTAATGGCTGCATACTCCGCTTACATACATAGCCAACCATTGCCGCTATTTTTTTTCCATCCAAGAAAGGTTAGGGACCTACAATTACAATTACAGTAGTGCAACTTGCAATTATCACCTTTTCAAGACAGTACTAATTGTCCCCCTGTAATTTCTCCTATTTAATTGCATGGGGGGAGGGGGGGGCACAATTAACGAACAACACCACACTCTCAAATGCTGTTAATAACATGTGAACAGTTAGTGACCAAATGGATCATTTAAAAGTTCATGCAAGAATCCAACACATTTTTTTTAAACCCCAAATGACTGTTAAAATGTTTTCGAGGAAATCAATTAGCACCCTTAAAGTGATAGAGTTGATACAGTGGGTGATGATGTACGTCCAATATGCATTTTTTTTTTATCGGTGTCTGGGAAATGTAGCTATAGGCTAAATCATTCTACTGCTACATGTCTCAGCATGTGTGTGTGTGTGTGTGGAATATGTCAATACATTATAATATTAAAACAATTTCCCTTCACATTCCCATATGGTTTATTGTACAAATTTCAAACTTCCACGGACTTGCACACACACACACACACACACACGCACACACACACACACACACACACACACACACACACACACACACACACACACACACACACACTCACCTACTCACTCTCTCACCTACTCACTCTCTCACCTAGACACTCACACACACACACACACACACACACACACACTCACCTACTCACTCTCTCACCTACTCACTCTCTCACCTAGACACTCACACACACACACACACACACACACACACTCACCTACTCACTCTCTCACCTACTCACTCTCTCACCTAGACACTCTCACACACACACACACACACACACACACACTTCAATTTTTCTCTCACTCTCCCCATGACATGTGCATTTTGGACCTATTTATATTGACTGTTTTTTTTAGTTCATATTGAGTCCATTCATGTGCTCTATGTTGATTTATTTATTGAACTCTATCGTATATAGCCCTATGTATGCTTGTGCTCTGCTATAAGAGGTTTCCATTAGCGGCTATTAAGCTTAGTATAGTCTTCTGTGTGGCTTTGAAACACTGCCAAAGGTGTGTGAGATAGGCAGTCATATTTTGCTGCTAGCCTTGGTATGACCTTGTCTATTATAGTGTTCATTCATTAATACTTTAGCTAACATAGTGGCTGCAAGGACCTTTCAATGTGTGTTCATACTAGCAGCTCCTTTGGACAAAAGCGGTAGTGTTTTTACTACGCCAGCTGTTGTTCCTGGGTGAGTGTACCCACGACAAAGGCATAAAGAAAAAAAAATAGCATTCTTTGCACTGATGGTTTTGTTTGCTGTTATGTCATTTATGTAACAGCATAAGAGGAAAAATTAGACTGTTTCAGAAATATTTAAAAAGTTCCTCGTGGTTAGCCTACTCTTATCAGCAGAAAACGTGATGGCACATTAGGTGTGTGTTATGTATATTTTGTATTTACGAAAGTTAGCTACTACAACACACACACACACACACGCAACGTACATAGCCTGTACGTTATCCTAACCGAACCTTAACCGTAGCAGCATTGCCACATCACTTCTTCAAATCATTTTTTTATTTTATTTTAACAGCGGCGATACTGTATGTAACGGATTAGGAAGGCAAAGACAAATGATGTTCTGCCAAAAAGGATCATCACTCAAAAAATGCCTGTTTTGTGTCCTCTGCCATTTTATTTAGAGGACTCGTTGCAAAAGAGACTTTGAAATTAACTTTTGTCTGTTGTTGTTCATGATGTAGTACCATTAGATGACCTGATGATAACCTAGCAACAGGTACAACACAATGTCCTTCCTTGTGTGTTTGTGAGATAAAACTTTATTTTTTTTTTCCGACTGATCTACAAAACAAAATGATTAAATGTTTGATTTAATATAATGCAAAATGGATGTGGTAGCCCCCCAACTCTAAAATAGTACCTTTGTGACAATGAATAGTGGGTTTTGTAGAATACTAGACTATAAGCAAGAATAATGGCAATGTCTTAGCCACTGGATAGACTAAGCAACATCTCTTTTGTGAAGACAGTAATTCATTTTATGAATTTTTTTTATTTTTATTTTATTAATTCCAAAGGAAGTGTGTTTCATAATGTTGAATGCCCTTCTCAAAATATGTCTCTTCTCTTTTCCTTCTTTCTTTTAGCAAGTTAACATATCCCTAATGACAAATCTGATAGTCTTATGAGAACTATGTGGCTTCAAACTATACACAAACCTGGTGGTGTTTTGACTTGTTTTGGAGACTTACACTTACAATATACAGATGAATAATAGTCACTGATACCCCGATTTTTTTTTTTTTTTTTCAGTGCACTGGGAACAAAGGCTCTTTACCATAAACTCCACAACATTGTAAAAATAGCAACTTCCTTTCCTCTGCTTTCTTGCTGTACAGAACGTGCATACAAGCTTGTACCTCCACACACACACACACACACACACACACACACACACACACACGCACGCACGCACACACACACACGCACGTCACACACACACATTCAAACGAGAACAGATAGGGCATTTTTCTCTCTCTATTGCTTGTGAAAATGGAGCGTAGGACACTGTGGTTATTGTTGTGTTCTGTGTGTGTGTGTGTGTGTGTTGTTTTCTTCTTCTCCTCATTTATTCAAAGCGGTGAGCCAAGGCAGTAAGCTGGTGCCATCAATCTCAATCGGTCTGCAACTTCCTGGGCTGCTCTGATTGGCCGTAATGATCTCCGGATGTCACTCCACACACTGATATGTTTCTGTGTGTGTGACCCATCTGCTTCCCTATTCTGTTCGGCTGTTTACCACGAACACACAGGCTGGGCTACTCCCACGCTGCATTCACTACACACTAGAACACACAATGCTCTGTTATCATCATGCCCTACTATACATTTGTCCTTGTGTATGCATTGTTTCATATGGGATATCACTTACATTGGTGAATAATGATTGTATTTAAGCTGAGACACTGAAGCTAACATTGTTTTTTTCACTGGGCAATATTGCGATTTTCGGCTATTTTGAACCCTTACGTACCAGTAATTATTTAATACTGGTAAAAAAAAATAGAAAAAAAAATCCAAAATGTTCATTTAGGTGTTCATTTGACTAAACCTTGTCTTTTTGCATAACAAAACACAACATCTCAACTTCTAAAGCACTTACATCAACTAAACTTTCCATATCATTCTTAGCACTATTCTGAAGGTTATCACATACGGATTTGTTCATATGTTGGTAATGGTCTGAGTTATGATACATTTTGTTCTTAAAAACATGGGTTGAAATGCATTTTTATCCATGATGTTCTATACTGATGAAAGCCCTATTACCTGCTTAACCTTTACATATAATAACCTAATAACATATCCTATACATTTGTATTCGGTGAGAAATATGAACTCATTTTGCCATATACGAGAACACAACAGATGAATAATCTCTGGCAATTACTCCACCATTGTCCAGGTTTTTTTCTTTGTTTGATTATAATTTCCCCCTTTCATGTGTCCAGTATATTGTATAGGGATGTCATATGAGAAAAAAAATCATCTTTCTCATTCACATCGCCATTATCCCTGATACAGTATAGCCGTGTGTAATTACGGCCCATTTTTCTTTTGACCACTGCAACGAAAGCCCCTCAAATTACACAAACACACACACACACACACACACACACACACACACACACACACACACACACACACACACACACACACGCACGCACGCACGCACGCACGCACGCACACACACACACACACACACACAAAAATGCTCATCCGCCTGTTGTCTGACAAAACCAAAGCAGACCCCGCGCGTAAGTCCGTCTAAGTGGCTTTTCCGAAGAGGATCAGATAGCAGTCATGTTTGTGAGATTAGAGTGGGGAGAGAGAGAGAAATGGGCAACACCGACGAGAGAGCCAAATCTGTGTAAACTAAACCCCCTCCACAAGAACAAAGAACACACACATTTAGCTAGTGAGGAAAGGAAGAAAAAAAAACTGCGTATAAGCACGGCAAAGGCATTAGTGGAACAGCAGCATGCGGATCACGATAAGAATGCCACCAAGTCAGAGGATGATACCAATCTGTTTTGTCTGAGTTTTTTTTTTCTACTTGACATGGAGGAGTGGACCGTGTGGGGGCTGTATCACAGAGAGAGAGAGAGAGAGAGAGAGAGAGAGAGAGAGAGAGAGAGAGAGAGAGAGAGAGAGAGACCATCAGCTTACACCTGCAGAAAGTGATCAGATTGGATGCTTTCAATGTCCATGTTAAGGGGTGGAGGTTTGGGGCATAGACCTGCAAGTCTGTCGGAAATGCATCTGTTGGAAGACAAAGAAGAAGAAGTACTATAGAATAAATAACTAAATACATCTTCGCCCTCTTCACTTGATACTGAATTGTGGAAAGACTTGAGGCAGTGGTGGATGATGCCATCTTTAGTAACTATAGTTCCTTGTCGTTGAAGGCCACCGTAGCTTCTGTAAATTATCCCAATGGGAGGGGTTAAAAAGGGATTGTCGCAATCTGGAATTTCACAACAGTTGCCAACAATGTCTGATCCTAATCACTGTTGCAAGGCTGCATTTTCCCTGGCGCCAAAAACTCAAAGCTTTCAGGGATGTTAGTTTTCAGCAGAGACAGTGTTTCTTCTCATTATGGATTGGAGCAATTGCCTCCCACACAAGGTCAGTTCCAAAAATCCCCCCAAAAAATTCTTAAATTTCTGTCAAAATGGCATTTTTTTAATTAGGTGACACACACACACTCACTCACTCACTCACTCACTCACTCACTCACTCACTCGATCACACACACACACACACACACACACACACACACACACACACACGCACACACATATATCCTCACAAGGAACACACCCCATATATCCCAGCCTGACAGCAAACTCCCCTTAAAGGTAAGGAGATCTCTTAAATATGGGCAGAAATATGACTGATTTTCTTTGGTTAAGAACAAGTGATAAAGTGCTTTAGTAAGTAAGTAAGCTTTATTTATATAGCACCCTTCACAGACCAGGGTCACAAGGCACTTCACAATACACATTTTTTATACATACACTCAAACACCGATGGCAGTAGCTGCCAAGCAAGGCGCTGTCTGAACCATCGGGAGCAATTTGGGGTTCAGTGTCTTGCCCAGGGACACTTCAACATGTGGGTAGGCGGGGAATCGAACCTCCGACCCTGCACTCCAGAGGCAGACTCCCTACCCACTTCCCTACCCACTTCGCCACTGCCGCCCCCAGCCTTAAAATAGAGCTGAATATGCATCACTCTAAGAATGTCTTGTGCCTGGCGGTGGGGACTGATTTGTTTCTCATCAAAATTCTTGGTGAAAAACAGAATTCTAAAGGGCACAAGATAGGCTACCTTTCATCACTCTCGTAAGTAAAACAAAAACACTGACAAAACTGAACAAGAATTTTGCTCAAAGGAAGACATAACATTCAAATTACAGACACACAAACAAAAGTTTTGCGGTGGCCTTTTGAAAAAACAAGGACGTCGCACCATGACTTGAGCTTGGGAGAAGAGAGCCCAGAAGTTTGCATCCTATTATTAATAGTACCTATTAAGCTGTTTTTACATGTCTGTCGTTGGGTGAAACTGTATTAAAAAGCTTCATTATGAACATTAGATGCATACTGTACTGTATAGGTGTCTGAGGAAATGTGCTTGTCTTGTCCAAAATATTGAAAATGCATGTTCTGTGTAAAAAGAAAAACATCCTTCGAGTTCCCATAGCTGAGAGCTTGAGTAAGTTGCTTGCGGTGTGCTAGTTAAACAAAAAAACAAAAAGCTTTCGGGATATATACACACACACACGCACACACATGCACACACACACACACACACACACACACACACACACACACACACACACACACACACACACACATATACACACATATACACACACACACACACACACACACACACATACACACACACACACACACACATACATATACACACACACACACACACACACACACACACACACACAAGTATGTGTTGACAAGTGTGTGTGTTTGTAGAACAGTGGGGGTGAATTGCGGGGGGCTTCTGATGATGAAAGTGCTGAGAAGTCTTTGCTCAGCAGGTAAGGGTATGTGCTCGGAGGATTCTCAGTCCACTTTATATACAAAGAAAACCCTGGATATTTAGAATATAACTCCAACACCATATGGAACGCACTGGGAGGGAATTATTAACGAAAGGAGTGAGAGAGAGAGAGAGAGAGAGAGAGGGAGAGAGAGAGAGAGAGGGAGAGAGAGAGAGAGAGAGAACATAATAATAATGCAGAAAAAATATAGAGAAAAATGCAAGAAAGTAAAACACACACACACACACACTCACAAACAAACCAAAGCAAACAACCCCAAGACATCTATCCGAAAACCCGCATTCCCTGTGTGGATTTATTAATGTTAACAAACACTCTCCTTTGTATATGCATAGAAAAAACAGTGTTCCAGGGTATGTACTATTCAAAGTAGCCTATTGGGTCCCAGGACAGCCCTTCCTTTCTTGTGATGTGATGTGGCATAGCACTATATGACAGTGGACATATGAGTGAGTCAATGGGCTGACATAGATAGAATACTGTAGCGCACGGCAAAGGACACACGGGGGTTGACACATGCCTGTGTGTGTGTGTTGTGTGTGTGTGTGTTGTGTGTTGTTCGTTCGGGGCACACGAACATGACACATGCGCGGCCCGTGACTGTTTCATAATTCATCAGATCTCACCCCGAGAAATGAAACAGCGGTTCCCTGTCAAGAGCATTTAATCTGGGGGGGGGGGCGCGATGCAAGTGAAGATGTCAACAATATGTCAGCTATGCACGTCAAAGGCTCGTTTGAAAAACACCTACGCGGTTAGGTGACAGTGAGGGTGGCTAAAATGATACGTGTGTTGTCTATTTTTAAAGTTATAGTGTGTAACTTTTAAGTGTAAATGAAGGTTGGGTACATAGAAGCCATCGTTATGTAAATGAGTTGACACAAAGTTGATTGAGCCTATCAGCTCCAGAAAACGGTCTCTGTATTACTCAGTATGGCAGCGTTGAAACACCTACGCGGTTAAGTGACAGAGGGTGGCAAACATGATACGTGTGTTGTCTATTTTTAAAGCTATAGTGTGTAACTTTGTCATGTAAATGAAGGTTGGGTATATCCAAGCCATTGCCAGACGAGTAGACACAACGTTGATGGAGCCTATCAGTATGGCAGCGTTAACACACTGTTGACGCCCCCTGACACTGGCGCAGGAGCTCAAGAAGAGTTGCAGTTGTTGATTCTACTGCTAAGGAAAAACCTGGACGTACAGCAGAAGGTATAAAATCCATGTGCGATTAACCAAAGGCTTTACCTCATGAAGATGTGCTGACAATGTTGTCATTTCTCAGAATTCCTCATGAAGGCGACTGAAGTTACGCACTATAGCTTTTAGTGATGGACATAACGATTCACGTGCTGTCTATTTTTAAACTCACACTCTTTACGTCACATGGGTTTTTCATTGTTAGCCTTTGGATTTGCCCCTTTCTTTCTCCAAATGAAATTCAGCTATCAGGTTAGGACACTTTCTCCACTCAAAAGTGAAATATGAACTGGCTACCACACAGCCCCTGAGCTTGTGTGTGTGTGTGTGTGTGTGTGTGTGTGTGTGTGTGTGTGTGTGTGTGTGTGTGTGTGTGTGTGTGTGTGTGTGTGTGTGTGTGTGTGTGTGTGTGTGTGTTTGTGTGTGTGTGTGTGTGTGTGTGTGTGTGTCTAACACTGTCCACAGAAGGATATGGACTCAGCAGTGTTTAGATAATTTGCTTTTCTGGTCAATGGGCCTCTGCGGTCCCTTCTTCGCTATCCTTTGGCATAAAGGGGATCACAGAACAGCCGGCCTGGTCAACATTTACCTTCTGTCTACAGTTTATACTGACTTCACGCCACATGAAAGGCGGACAAGTAAAGCTGCAGTGTGTAGAATGTATTGGAATCTATTCAGAGCAGTCTTGGTTGAAATGGAATAATGTCCATAAGTGTGTTTTAAATAAGTGTATAATCACTTGAAAAAAAAAAAAAAAATTGTTGTTTCTTTTCTTTTCTTAGAATGAGCATTTTTATATCTACATAGGAGCGGGTCAGGTCACCGCCATTTTGCACGGCCATGTTTAAATACATCTTCAATGCATCACTTGATGTTGTGGAAAGACTTGAGGCAGTGGTGAATGATGCCATCTTTAGTAACTAGCTTCTTGTCCTAGTAGGCCACCGTAGCTTCTGTAATTATTCGAAAGGGATGGGGTTAGCAAGGGAGCGTTTCAATCTAGAACGTTTACCACTTGATGCCACTAAAGTATTCAGATATTACACACTGCTCCTTTAAATCACACATTTTGACACCCATTTGCTTGAAAGTTGCTAAGTAATTCATTGTGTTGCTTGGAACAACATAGCTGTTTGCTCAACTTTATCAACTTTATCATATTCACCTTCACAAACAACTTAATCTCAAACTTATTTCTGATTGCTATAAATCGAGGTGAGAAAATATAATCATGCATAATAACCCGGCGTTGACAAATAATGAAAAACACAATTAAAGCTTTGGTATAGCAGCTATGAGCTAACAAATGACTGTTTGGAGAAATGTGTGTGTGTTGCTTATATTCATTTCTTACAGCCACATGAAAATAGTCACTGTTATAAAAACATACATTCTTATCTTTGCCATCTATATATTGAATCTATTTAAAAACATCTACAATGTATTCCTCCGATCAACGGTTTAAAGAATTAACTGTCCTTTGAGTATGACAAATGTGACAGCAATTAACAGTAATGTTGCTAAGTTAACACATTACTGTAACTCGTGGATGGATAAATATACTGAACATTATTTCCGAGTCTTTCCAATGTATTTATCAAATGTAATGAAACATTTTGACAAGTTACATCACAGGTCAAACCTCTTGTGTCGTGATTGTATAGAGTGAACAACATAATGGAAGAAAAGACATCACCGTCTTGAGAGCCTTTTTCTAAAGCTGAGATTGAGTGGTATTACCCTTTAACCTTAACTGTCCATGTACTGTTTCTATGCCAACAGTGGTCTTTTTGCTCTCGTTGGCTTTCAAGTGGCTGTGTGTGTGTGTGTGTGTGTGTGTGTGTGTGTGTGTGTGCGTGTGTGTGTGTGTGCGTGTGTGCGTGTGTGTGTGTGCTGCACTGTTCTGCCCAGCAAATTACTATTTACTGCAGTGCATATTTTCATACACACTACATGGCTGACAGTATGTGGACGACCGACATTACAATCCATTATGCAGTTGTTGAGCCTCTGCTCTTAAGATCTAAAACTCTTCAATAGATTGTGGAATCTACTCTGTTTATGTATATAAAATAAGTGTTAATACACAGCCTAGGCTCTGTAAACAGGCATGTTGCTTGCTACAAACCACACTAATTTCTAATACAGTATGTCACTGTATGTTTTAACAAAAATAGCTGTTTAACTTTCTTCTATGGTAATTGCAACAGAGCGGACCTTACTTTTAAGAAAAGTTTTTACTTTGGAGCGGCCACCTGAGGTTAAAATACAATCGAGGCCATATAATAATATATTTAAAAGATTGAGTTGAGCTCCCAGCCACAGAGTCATATTTCCACACCCGCTCTATAGCTCTCCTTAACTTAATGGTCATCCAGAACAAGTGTGTCACTTAACAAATGGTCTGCTTTTGCTCAATACGCAATTAACCTATATGGCGAGGATGGAAGTTTTTCAGACATCGAGAGGCCGGGCACGAGTGAATATCTAAAAATGGCAATATTATACTGGTGCGGAAATCAATCCCTCTTCTCTGCATTGATTCCATTAAAAGCCTTTTTGGGGAGATTGATTACACTGAAAGGCTTGGCCTCCGCTTTGGATTACAGACGGCACACACACACACACACACACACACACACACACACACACACACACACACACACACACACACACACACACGCAAAAACACAGAGTCCCAATCTCATTTTGTACAGTCCAAAGATATGGGTGTTTATTCTATTATACTACAAGGTGCAAAAGCCTTCGAGTCTGAGTTTGGGAGACCACCTTTTTTCCCTTAGAATATGTAGAGATAGTAGAGTATTCATTTGACTATTGGGTATTGGCCCTGCCTTCACTAGATAAGCCTTATCAACCCTTGTCGTTTCCCCTTTCAAGATCTGTTTTCTGATCTCAAAATGCACGCCTCAAGAAATCTGAAAACAACTCGGAAAAAGTTATTCAACCAGTTTTCAACACCCCAGTCTTGCTGCTGTTTTATTACAAGCAATGGTGATAATACACACTGTTATTTAAAGGTGCAATATGTATTTTTTGGGGTGGGGATTTGTTTACATTTGCAGAGCCTGCTGTTAGTGTACATAACATACTTCTTAGTATTAAATTATTCCTATCTCATAAATCAAAACTAAATTATTTTGTGGCACCTGGAACCAAACGTAAGACTAGAATATGTTTGTAAACCAAACTGTGGGCCCTGCTGCTGTAAACAACAACAGTGAAACAGTAACTTTTCAGGAAGCTTTCTAACTTCAAACAGTGTTCCAGGGATCACATTTTCCCGTGAAGTAAGTTTGTTCATTCAGTTATGAGAAAATACCTTCGAAAAATGTTCACTTCCCTGACCCACCTAAAGTTACACAATGCACCTTTAAGTGCAGTGGCCGCTCTTGTGTGCACCTGGATTGTTTTATGGTAAACGTAACTCTACTTTAAGTGCAGTTCGCAGTAGCTCAGAGTTCTAAAAACAAAAGAAAACCCCAATAAATTGCCTATAGATTTCTGTTTACGCCGTAGCTCTCAACACCTCAGCCTGATCTGTATAATGGAATATTTATCAGTCAAGTGAACAGCAAATGAAACGTTGCCCGTAGCAACGGAATGCATAAAACATTCTGCTATTTCCTTGTGTTTGTATATCGACCAGTAAATTGATCAAGAATATTAGGGCTTGTGTGTGTGTGTGTGTGTGTGTGTGTGTGTGTGTGTGTGTGTGTGTGTGTGTGTGTGTGTGTGTATGTGTGTGTGTGTGTGTGTGTGTGTGTGTGTGTGTGTCTGTTTGTGTATGTGTGTGTGTTTGTGCGGCGTACATGCGTTTGTGTGTGCGTTTGGCGTGCATGTGTGTGTGTGTGTGTGTGTGTGTGTGAGGGGGGAATCCTTACTCAGCGCCTTTTACAGTATGTGGGAAGCCATCTTAAACTGTGGGCCAGTGTCCTTGCTGCCGGCCCCTCGCTGTATATGATTCATTTATCTGTCACACACTTTTCTGCTGAGCACACCACTATCTGCCGTGATTTGGGATGTTTATGAATATATCCACACAATGATATGAAAGGCAATAACCACTTCACAAGATCCGGGTTTTTATTCCGCCGAAAAAATCGATCAAATATGTCTCTCGGAATTGCATTTCTCTCACTCTGGCGTGGTTTAATATCGTGTGAAGTTCACGAGGGTTTCAGCCCTGTGTGTGTGTGTGTGTGTGTGTGTGTGTGTGTGTGTGTGTGTGTGTGTGTGTGTGTGTGTGTAAAAGGGAAGGGAAAGACAGCTTGTTTTTTTGCATATGGCTGCCGTGACCTTTTCCCTGGTCTGATGTGCTGCTTAATGCGTTATTTTGGCAGACTTTAGGTGTTGTTGCCGAATAGATAAGCGGCCCCGTCCTCAAACCCTGCCCCATGTGAGGTCTGGCGTATCACTACCAGGCTTGCATTTTAAAAGGTTACTATATTGTTGGGACTGGGAGGCCATATTGAGCCTTCCACATTGCCCCAGGCTATGCTCCGACCTAGGACAGTTTTCGGTTTCAAAAAGTCAAGGTTTCAAAACCAGTATTATTTTTTTGGGTCATCCTGTTAAAAGGTATTAGCAATCACACACACACAAACACACGCTCGCACACACACACACACACACACACACACACATGCAGGCACACACACACACACACACAAAGGCATTAAGAAAAACTATATTAAAATTTAATTATTTGCACTGATGATCTCGTTTGCTGTTACATGTAATATACCAGCCCATTCCCATTATGACCACTTCTCATGGCCATGCTTCTCTGGCATCTACCAATATGATGTGTGGGTCATGACATTAATGGGAGATATGTTCAGTATGTGATAGGTGGGCACAGCATTTATGAATAGTGCCTGGACAGAAAAATCTAAAAGGCATTCTACAGTGCCTTGACGTCTGTCCAAACCAATTTTATGACTCTGGTATGGCCTTAAAACATATTTCCCATTACCGTAAATGTCAAAACAATGTCTTATGATCCTTTTATTTGTGTTTGTGCCTTTTGTGTTCATCTATTTCATGTAAAAATGCTCCTTGAGGATAGAGAAAAATGAGAGAAATCCTTCGCAGCGAGGACATTTAGGCTTTTCGGCCTTTCTACAAAAGTTGTTGGAGGAAGGTGGGATCACAGAATGTTACCTTGCTATTCAGTATGCAGTCTGCTTTGACAACACATAATGCTTGTAAATGTCACTATATTTTGAGTCAAATCTTGATAAATGGAATGGAATAGAATAGAATGCTTTTGATGTCCTTGTAGCAATAATAACGCACAACTTCTGAAAGGTGCCATCTGTTAAAAACAAATTCATGCATGGTAATAAATAAAAAAAAAAAAAAAAAAAATAGATAGATAGATAGATAGATAGATAGATAGATAGATAGATAGATAGATAGATAGATAGATAGATAGATAGATAGATAAATAAATAAACACATAAATAAATAAATAAATAAATAAATAAATAAATAAATAAATAAATAAATAAATAAATAAATAAATAAATAAATAAATAAATAAATAAATAAATAAATAAATAAATAAATTCAAGTTGAAGTTAAAAACTGCAAAAAACTTCACATTAAAGTATTGCACACTGGTGTTATAGTTATCCCCATAAGGTTATAGCATTCAATGTGTATGTTTAAAAATACAATACATTAATATGACAATACAGAAATACTGCTGAAAACAAACAGAAAAAGTACAAGGAAAATATACAAACAGCCACATTTTCAAGTCCGTTCAAGTCATTTTAACATTCAAACACATGCAGCTTTTAACCATATAGTACTGGCTTGATTTTACCATTATAATGCATTGTACACAGTACTACCGGTTGCCTGTTTTTTTCCCTATGAGACAGGGGTTTCTTTTTTGCTATCTAGCGGTCCTTGTGTTGTCACTTGTTTGGTTGCTTTTCCCTTTCCTTAATTGGAATGTTCTGCCACACTGCAGCAGACTCGAAGAACTTGACAGTGCGTCTGTGCGTCTCTGGCTTTTGCTTGAACCCAACATGTCACTAACTACGTCTCAGTGAAGGTGTGATTGCTTTCTAGTGTTTTAGAACAACAAGATTCTTCAGTACATACGGGGTGGTGGATGGTTGTCTATCCCATCCTATCCGTGTGTAACCAAAAGTCCAAAAAAGTATATGCTAAAAACAGCTGTGCATATGACCTTAATATTTCCCTCAACCTAAAATGTCATGTTCAAATGTTTTCTAGTGTATCGGGATATAACAGTCAAACTCCTATAATTGGAAAAAGTTTGTGTTTTCGGTTATTGTTCTGGCAAATACACAGGCAATTGAGAGAGCCCTTTCTGATGCAATGCTGAGCTAATATGAGGTTTCAGAGTTTGTCAAATCAAGTGAGTATTCTCCAAAATTGCCCGTGTTTTTAGAATTTGTCCACTATCATTTACGTTGAATTGACTTCTGGTGATTGGATTGAAAAAGTTTTTGTTTGTTATTGTTTCTCCTGTTCTAACATGCCATTGAGAAATCCCTTTCTGATGCAATTCCAAACTAAGTGACATGGGGGAGGGGGGGGATATCCAGTCTTTATTTTGTGCTACAATGTATTTTAAATACTAAAGTTTCAGAAGTGCGACTTCGTCAAATATAGTGAGTATTTTTTTAAATGTCCTGTGTTTTTAGTGTGGAACTCCATCTCTGTGCTTCCACAGTCAGTTTGCATGTTGAGCCATGGTAAAGGCATATTTCCTTCAAGTGTATCAAAAGATAACACTCACACTGCTATAATTGAATTGAAAAGAGTTTTTGTTTGCGGTCATAGGTTCCTCATAATACTGGCCATCGACAAATCTTTTTTTATTTATTTCTTAACCATAGTCATATTTGAACGATATTATGCCATTTTTACAGAGAACAATCACTGTGGAATGGTTTACCCCATCACTTATAGTGCAACTTAGAAATCTAGTTATACGTTGCTGGTGTTACTGCTTCACAATGCAAACTGGTGAGGCTCTGAGTTGAAAGGTTAGAATGAGAAATGTGTTCAAAATTAGATATGACATTAGGGGGATGCACGGTTTTTAATGTTGCAAGAAGTTGGTTTCAACTCACAAAGGTGAAAGGAACACACACACACACACCCCCAAACACACACACACACACACAAACACACACACTCACTCGCACACACACTCACTCGCACACCCACACACACTCTTTCTAACACACACACACAATCATGCACACACCCACTGGACATACTGTATACACATGCCTACCTACTATTCCACAGAGCCATGACTAAGCCTTGCTAGATTGTCCCATTCCCTGTTGGCATATAGTGCAGCAGCTTTTGGGAACATCGGTGCCTTGACTTGCCTTGTCGTGTGTGGCTGTGTGCTATAGCCAGTGTTGTGTGCTTGTGTGTGTGTGTGTGTGTGTGTATGTGTGTGCTTCTGTGAGTGTGTGTGTGTGTCCTGGGGGGTTTCGAGTCACAGGGCTTAGGCACACACACAGACACACACACACACACACACACACACACACACACACACACACACACACACACACACACAGACCTCCCCCCTCCACACACACACACACACACACACACACACACACACACACACACACACACACACACACACACACACACACACAGTCATGCTGGTTCATTAGGTCACTCCAACCAGCTCTCTTGCTCCGGGGGAACTTTATAAGGCCTGTCCAGTCTGTATTACCATATGGCTTTCCTCTTGGTTATATGCTGCTGCCATGAAATATGAATCCACAATACAAAGACTCCCAGTGCCCCCCAACGTGCTCAGAAGTGACACAAGCCCAGTCGGACATTGCGAAGAGAACTCTGGGGGGGGCACACAGTAGATGGTGCAAACATGACATCATGCTTGAAAGTCTTTGAGAGTTGTTTTTTTGTATTGTGACTTGAGTCCACATTGTTTACCATAGAACAGTGTCAATCTACATTATTTTCAACTACTGAAATGCACAGCTTTGCAAACTACCATTTTTACACCGGTAGGAATTGAACTACAGCAAAGTTTCCCCATATATAAGCAGCGGGATATAATTTGGTTTACTAAAGCTAATTTAAAAAATGTGTTAATATTACATTGTAAAATACAAAAAAAGGTATATAGGCTATAATTGACATTTTACTTATTGTATGTCATATGAAATTATATTACATCATTACAAATAAAAACAGAAAAATATGAGTTCCTTGCAAAAAAACTAAAAAGTTTAATTTTTTTAGACAGGTCATACATTCATTAAAAATATTTCATTTTAAGATCATCTGGGTCTCGTCAATGTGGGTTCAATCAGTGAAGCAATGGACCAATACAAATAAGAATCAATTCCTCTACACAAAAAATGCCCAAAACATATTTTACTACCATCAATCTACTGCACAATGTAGCTGAACCACTAATTCCATGGAGTTCACTACACTCCCCAACTCTGGACAATATCATATTGTGGATGTACTGTAGTTCTTGCTGTGAGACTAGAATCCAGGAGAGAGAGAAAAACCTTCAACTCCTTAACTGTCCCAATCTCTTTCTCCACCGACACTCTCAATTAGTGCAAATAAAATCTTCCCCTTTGTTAAAAAACACTTCACAAAACTGCAGACGCCATTTGACATGACATTGTGGCAGGAATTAGGCTTTTCAAACGCAGGTGAAGATGCTTTAAGGATGGGTTTTTATTCCTTTAAGTCCCTGAGGGGCATTTACCAAAGGGAGATGAACACACACTGAGGAAACAGCCAAGGGGTTACCGTGATGAAGTGGCCAAGATTCAGCTACAGGTGTACAGTGGCCTACATTAAAGAAAATACTCAATGCAGCTCTTATCTCGCTCTCTCTCCCCCTCCCCTTTCCCCTCCCTCCCTCCCTCTTTCCCTCTCTCTCTCTCTCTCCCCCCCCCCCTCTCTCTCTCTCTCTCCCTCTCTCTCACATTATATTGCTGGCATATAAATATATAGAATTTGCCAGAACATCACAGATTGGTTTCTTTCACACATTTCCTGTAGGCATTTAATGTGCCAGCTCTGGTGTGGTATAGTAGCACTGCCTAATTAAACATATTCATATACATCCACTATATATGATGTTGTTAGACAGAAAAAAAAATCACACTAGGAATTATTTCAGGCACCAACGGTTCTAGTGTACATTATGTTTTTATTTATTGTTCATATTTAAAAAAATTAAACACAGTATAGACCAGAATATTATGTGTTGTGTTGAAATTGGCTTGATTTGATTTCTATATTGTTATTTATGTTTTAATTTAATTGCATACGTTTCAATCATTAAGAATTGTTCGAAACATAGGGTTAATACATCCATTTAGGTGATTGCCATAGTGTAAAACAATAAAATGTTTCGAAGACAATTCCAGAAGTACACTAGTACTCACATCACCTCACCTTACTGGCAGCATTTGTCCTCACAATAGAGTACATAACCATTCCTTGTGTGAGTCACTACTTCTTCAGACCTATTTGCCATTTCTGACAGGTGTTGGCCCCGCGCATGGAAAACAATATCTCACTCTGCCGTCCTAAAGCTGTGGGACAACCTTTGGGGTGTTGAATGTCACCATCTGTTGTCGACCTGTTTAGTTGAAGTCATTACAGCGCGCGGAGGGCTCTTGTCTCTCACCCATGGGGGGCCCTGGGTTTTATTGCACAGGAACTCAGGTGGGCTCTGAACTGATTTAAAGGGGCTCACTCTGCGATCGTTAAGTACATTTGGGGGAGGGGGGGTCGGCGGTGACATTATACACTTCTAATTGTTTTGCACACAAGAAATGTTTTGCTGTGATTTACTGGCCCAACTAGAAATGACATACAGGGCTACAAGTGCAGTATAAGTGAAAGTAAAGGTACTATCCGTAAAATAATGTGTTGCCTTTGAACACATACTATCAAGTATGCAGTCGAAATGAGTCTAATATATGTGTGTATTGTTACATTAAAGGTGCAGTGTGGAAAAGGAATTGGCAGAGCCTACGATGTGTATTCACATGAGTGTTGAATGTATGCTTGGACAGTTTCATAAACAGTCTTCTGTCACTTTCAAGTGTGACACCTTTATACTTGCGACAAGTTTTCCCATGATGCACTTGTATCCTGACGGTTGCTGATGTGCCTTCGAACCAGGACTAAATACTCAACATGTATACTACATACTGTTAACGGTCGATGTGTATGCGAGGTTGGTCGGACCATTTACACTGAAGTATACAGAAGTTATAATAAAAAAAACGTCCATGTCGTTTGAAAAGTATCCTATCGATCCATACACAAAATCTCTCCGGAAGTTAGTACTCAACCAAGCATTTCTCACCTACACAAACTCGCATACACAACCGCAACATACTCAAATTGACGTCAAAATGCGTAGTAGTAGGATGTTAGTATGGCTTTTTGAACACAGCCCAAGACTAACTATAACATGACCAATGTTAATTTCTTGTGAATTCAACTACCGTACTTTCCGTACTATATGCCGCACTGGACAATAAGCCGCAGGTGTTATAATGTTTAATTACCATATGTAAGAGTTCGTGCACAGAGGGGATTGTCGGGAAAGAGATGGCTGCTTGAGGAAGCTCCCACATTTCAACAAACAAGTTGCGCATATTTGCATAACGTACGTAAGTGTTACCATTTTGTGCAATAGTAGCTATTAGGGATGGGCACGAGTGTTTTCGCTACTCGTGTGATCGCTTGCATTCCTCGAGGATCAATCGATTCCTCGTTAAACTTTTTTCTATTTTTCTATTAGGACGCAACGCATCTGTCTACAGAACAACGGTTGACCGCAATAAAGCGCTCAATGCTTATGTCAAACAGTCACAGTTGCCATATGATATTAAGGATTTATTTTCCACAAGTTTAAAACACATTTTCCTAACTGAAAGTAATTAAATAAGCGGGCCACAATTTAAACCGATCGAATAGGTCTGCGGTGGAGAGAGAAAAAGAGAGAGAAAAAAAGCATGGGCTGTAGTTGGCTAACATTCAAAATAGACATTTAAAATAAGAAGGGCAGCAAATACAATAAAATTATTGTCCTACAATTTAAACACAGATAGGCTAAATAACTCACCAAAGCAGTAGAAGTAGTAGGCTAGTATATCCAACCGCGTAATGATCACTCCTGTCCGTGACTAATTACCGCGACTAATTCCTCGTTAACGGAACGTTACACCGTCGGCTTTTGAATCTCAATCCTATATTCCATAATAAAGGCTTCTTAAATGTTGTTTGCTCGAATGTTTCCGAAGTCAGCCTGGCTTCTTTACGTGATTTTCCAAGTTTTCCAGCACCGCATTCAGCTCCGCGGTGCTGTGGAGACCACACACTGGCTGCGCTGCACGGAGGTGGCAGTTATTTGCGGTTTCTGTTTGACACAACGCTTAGTTTATTTAACTTGGATCAAAATATTTAATTTTGTTAAACTTTATATCCGCTTTGTGCCGTTTTGTACACGTATATAACATTTTAAAATAGGGGCGGCCCGCCGGCCGGCCTAAAGGCTACCAACACTAAAAAAAACAAAAAACTATTTTCCTCATCCACCAATCGAGATCATTTGAAACGAGGAGTACTCGAGTACTCGATTACTAACGCCCATCCCCAGTAGCTACAGAATATATACTGTGCTGTGTAATAACAGGGTCGAAAAACGGGGAAAAAGTTGCGGCTTGTAGGCCGAAAAGTACGGTACATGAGGCAGTCCTTTGTCTAAAGTTTCCTTGATTGACTTTTCCAGACAAACTTTTGAAATGTTTAAATATGATTATGGGGGATGATAGAGTTATTTTCAGATCTCTGGCTCAAAGCTCATGGTGACGCTAATGAACTTTGCTTTCTAACTTTGAAGCCCCGAACAGATTGTCCATCTGGTGCGATGCCATATGCGACTAGAGGCGGATAATACAGAATGAATAAGTCCCCTAAATGATCACACAGACTTGTTTGTCAAGAGGCTGTGTGTGTGTGTGTGTGTGTGTGTGTGTGTGTGTGTGTGTGTGTGTGTGTGTGTGTGTGTGTGTGTGTAAATATACGTATTCGCCTATGTTCTAAAATTACACACACGGCATCTGTGAAGTGTGTGACGGCAATTATTACTAATTGATTTAATGAACACAAAGAAAAGAACACGAGAAATGCCATTAGCCTGAGATGACTTTTGACGTTTGCACTTACTGTCTAGAAACGTCTAATGTGTCCAGTGCTAAGGGAATGCTTTATTAACGATGTGTTTAATGTTGCTAACCTTGTTACTCCACAAATACCCTCTAATATTTTTACATTCGGTGGGTGTTATTATTCAAAACATCTGACTAAATGTGACTTGATTATGTTTTCGCTTGTAAAGCAGAAGGCATACTTTACCCGCAGTTTAAACCCTAATAACGATAGAAAATAATAATCACTCATCTGACAAGATTGCGAAAACAAACGTGATAGAAGATTCATTATGCCTTTTATACCTTTTTACTCACCGACAGACAGTAGACTCTCTTAACTCCATATATTATACTGGTTCTGTCGATTTAGAGCGTTTTAGTGCAGCGGGCTCAATTGGAGCAGTTAGCCACTCATTGATTGGCTGTCACGGTCATGGTAGTAAAAAAGTGCCCCATAAGGAAGAGAGCTAAGTGAGAAATGAGCAAGGCCAGAGCTAATGCAAAGTTTCATTAACATATTAAGTATAGCTGGTCCCTTTATGACCACACACTCATCCATCCAATGCGCTATGTACAACCTTGAAACACATGTGTTGTGTACATTTGCATACAGTGCCTTGTAGAAGTATTCATACCCCTTGAACTTTTCCACATTTTGTCACGTAAAAACCCCATACGTGCATTTATTTTATTGGGATTTCATGTGATAGACCAACACAAAGTGGTGCATAATTGCAATCACAGCTTCAAGTCTATTGGGGTATGCCACTACCAGCTTTGTACATCTACAGACTGACATGTATATGCAATTGACATGTGATCAGAATAATGCTAAGAATTATTATGAAAAGTTTAGTTTTATAAATTGAGATGTTTGGTTCAGAGCACTGAAAAAAAAACTGATAAGATAGTTATATAGTTTGTATAGGAGAAATAAACAAACGCAAACAGACAAGGTAACATTGGAAAAAAAAACGTGTTAATGTACATTGTGGACCTTTAATTTATACTAGTATGAGAGAAGACATGTTATGGAGGTAAAATAGCCGAAAATCTCAAAATTGACCAAGTGCTTGAAAAATTCTGTTTCATGCCTGCCGTGTCTCACTTTAAATGCATAAATATGAACTGTTCAATCCTTTATTTACATAGTTTGGCTTCCTCCCCTTTCCATATACCCATCACCCCTAGTCTACCACATCCACTCACACACACACACACACACACACACACACACACACACACACACACACACACACACACACACACACACACACACACACACTCTCGCCCGACCCCTATGTCACTGGATTCCACTATTTTAAAGTCGGTTTGAGAAGAGATTAGACAGACAACTGTGAAAACCTCGACAAAGCCTTTGAACCAGTTGACATGTGTATCTTTTTCCAGCTGAGGACGACAGAAAAATTCGGGGGGGGGGGGGGGGAATAAAACACAAAATAAAAGACCATACAACGCTGCTTTCTGGCCCCTTTTGAAGCTGCTCTGATGCTGCTGAAGTTCCTTTAAAGTATGTTTTTTTCTTGCGGAGACATGAAACAAAGTTGTGAAGCAGAACTGTGTCTGTAGTTATAAAGGACTTCCTCACAGGGTACAGCCAGTGCAGAAAACTACACAGACTGAAACAAATGCTGGACTTTCTACTGGGAATATAGGACCTGTCTGTATATGTTGTGGGAAAACAAAGAAAATATCTGTTTTGGATTTTAAGCATTAAAGCTATAGTGTGTAACTTCTGTCCTGTGATGAATTCTGAGTAATTACAACAACACGAGTTTGCACATGTACATGAGGTAAACCTTTGATGATCGCGCATGGATGTTATTCATTCTGCTGTACTTCCAACATTTCTTGGGCTCTTCTTGGGGTTTTTCTGAGCTCCTGCACCAGTGTCGGGGGGATTGACACCAGTTTGTAAACGCTGCCATACTGAGAAATACAGAGAGAGTTTTGTGGTAAGCTGATAGGCTTAATCAACTTGGTGTCAACACGGTTTTCAATGGCCTGAATATAACAGACATTCCATTTAGATAAAAAAGTTACACCCTATAGCTTTAAAATAAATTATATTGTATATACTATGCTAAGTGTCAATCATGTAATGTATCAACAGTCTTAGATGTTGGTTTGGAATTTTTGTGTTACATTAATAGGTTGGCATAATGACTCCAACGTGAGATTTCAAACACGCGAGACCAATCTGACTTAATTAAGGTCAAATAAGCAAATCCAAAGACCAATGTTGACCTCATCGCTACAGGTTTAAAATGATACAATGTGGCTATACTTTGGGAATGAAAGGCTTTGTGTTTATAAAGGGGTTCATTTCTAAATCTAAACATCAGTGTTGGAGTAATGTGTGTTTATATGTGTACTTTATGAGAAGAACAATACCACCTCTTGGGACGACAGCCAAACATTTAATTAAAAGCTTGTGTGTGTGTGTGTGTGTGTGTGTGTGTGTGTGTATGTGCGTGCGTGCGTGCATGCATGTGTGTGTGTGTGTGTGTGTGTTATAAAATCACAGACCAGCCCACATGAAACAGATGGAGAGAAAAAAAAAGAGTCATGTTTCATTCGATAGCTGATGAAGACACTCACTGAACATGGACTCCCGAGAAAATACAATTTGAAACAGACAGTTTTACTATATTCCCGAAACTGCAGCCGCCTCTTAAGTTCAGGGGAGAATATTCATTTAGTGTCAGTCCCCCAATCTGCTTTCTGTCTCATCTCCGAATTGTCAGTTTCGTTTATTGTGCAGGTTCCTCTGAGAAATAATATTCCAGTTGAATTTATGCTCATAATGATAACATTCACAGGCTCTCTCTCTGTCTGTCTCTCTCTCTCTCTCTCTCTCTCTCTCTCTCTCCAACCCTTGTAGATTGTAGATCAAAAGCTCTTTTTGAAATAGTAGATAAAATGGAAAAAAGGGATAAAAATTGCATTAAGAGAGTGCAACTGAGATCGGCCCATCCGAGAACAATTCTGTGGAAGTTGAAACCAGGCTTTTCAGCAAGTCGCCTCCAGCTGACATTACTGAGAAAACTGAGAGGGTTAGTATTAAAAAAACACATTATCTAGTTTAGTTCAAGGATCTCGATCACATTTGTTCATAGTGTTACAGAAGTATATTTTTCTAGTATTAAGAGACTACAATTACATAACACTTTACAACAACGGTACATTAAAGCTGGGGTATGTGATTTCTGATTGATCAACGTTAACATGAGCTGTACACTTTGACCAATCAGAGCGAGGTTCCGATTCTCTGTTCTTATTTGCTGTTGGGACTGTCCATTCACTTTGGCACAACGTTGTTGGTGTAGAGCGTGTCAGGGAGGGACCATAGGGGAGGGACCAAAGAGAACAAGTGGAGAGATTGAGGTATTTGGATTCAAATCTCTATCCCAACTGCCATTTTCTCCCCAAATCCTCCACCCCAGCTTTAATGCATAGTTGACACCACTTAAGCATTAAGTAAGTGTTAACGCTAAGTTATCAACTGTTAGTTAATGCTTCATTAGCTGAAATGGGGCAAAGAGGGGAAGAAATGCAGAGAACTGACCCAATCGGATTCGAACCTGGGTCTGCTGCAATGAGGACTGAGCCTCTAGGGGGAAGCTTTAACCACTGTGCCACAAGCCCCACCCCCCCCCCCCCCCCACACACACACACACACAAACACACGTACACACACACACACATACACACAGTATTCTATTTCAACAGACATCTTGTAGTGCACTCAAAACACTGAAAATCAAGAAAAGAAAAAGTATCCAACAGCTATACTTGGATGATACAGAGAGTGAACAACTGTCATTACTCCTCTCTTATACATAGGATAGGGGGATTTTCAATTGATTACCCAGTCAACCCAACAGACAATTTGCCGTAATACTCTTCCAGAAATCTCCATTTTGTTTGTCATCAAGGATACAATCAAGCCTATACAGGGAGAGAGAGAGAGAGAGAGAGAGAGAGAGAGAGAGAGACAGATAGAGAGAGAGAGAGACAGAGAGAGAAAAAAAACAATCAAAGAAAAAGCAATCTGAAACAATCGTTACGACAAGTGCCGGGGTGAAATTAGAAAATATTTAATTTCGGCTTTGCACGGTGAACAATCAAATGGCCGTACCACTTCAGACTTCAGGCTATCGGCAACACTATAGGGGTTAACTTCCCATGATGGGGGCGGCGGACACGGTTTTGTTTGATTGCAAATGAAAAAAAAAAAATTGTCCTGTTTAGCAGGTGTTCACACAAAGAACACAATGCCATTAGTGGGGCTAAAAACAGCCATGTTTTCACAATCAATAAAGGACTCACTCTCAGTTCGAGATTTTTTTTAATTAGATCCGGCGTCTTCAGAGGTGTAAGTGTGGTTGCTATAGGGTTTGTGTTGCTATAAGTAGCTTTACATATGGCTAGATAAAAAGGGCGATATTTGGCACCAGCGGAGTTAATTGAAAAGCAAGGGAATTTAGACAATAACACAGTGTCTCCAACAATGTCTTGTTTAAGATAATTGTGCCCATGCAGGCTTCCCCTTACGAAGGCAATTATTACGAGTTAAGCAACCATATGAAACTAAATCAAATGGATTTTCCACTAAACGTTGAAGGGGGATTTTGAAAAGCGTTTTGTTTCCCAGAGGCCTCACTCACTGATGCATTTTTTTTCTATTGTTCTATCGTCTATTAAAAGATTGGAATAAGCTCTATTTGCTGTTAAAATACCACGACCAGGCTTTTGAGGAGAAGCACTTAGTTTGGTTCGCTTGGAGTGCTAAGATTAGAGATGTGGAGTTGTGTATCGACTTTCAAAAGCTCATTCAAATCAAACGAAAGCCACTCAGGTCCAAGTCTCTATATGTACAGGTGAAACCGTGGACTCTGATTGGTTCTTGCTGCTTGTTGATGTTGCATTATTTAAACATTATTTAAACAGTGATTTTGTGATTCAATCGTACAAAAGACGTAATGACGTCACGGTTAGACATTTGTTTGGAAAAGAGGAAAATAAAATAATTATTGCAAAGGTGAATATAACAAAGCATTCTTACCGAGGTCCCCCAAACTACAGGACATAAACGTTTTTTTTATAATTAATTTATAGCTGTCCCCCAGACAAATGTGCAACATCACATCTCTATTCCTGAAATCCCCTGAGATGTTCTTTCCTAATTGGTATGTCCGGCCTGTATGGGTTTACTTTGGTGGGCCTAAACTGACATGAAGAGTAAGTGAATTGTTAAGGGAGTGTTTATTATGGAACCTCTGTATCAAATTTCTTCCCAAGTTTTATTCCTTAGAAACAGAACAACTCGAAAACTGTCAAAAAAAAGACAGTTGGCATTGAGTTTGTGTGACTCCACAAGTAGAGAAAACATGGGATAAAAGTAGTTCATCGCAAAGATGTAAACCACATTGTATATACTACACCAACACATTCCCTGGAGGATGCAGTGTCTTGGATAACATTTCAATATGCGTAAGAATTGTATTAAATCCACGTATCACAATGATTTTGATTCATGACGGTCCATTCAAGATGTATCCCTTTTCACAGAATTACATTTTCTACTCACAACATCGTCCAAATATATGATTTTGAAAAACATATACTATAAACCCAACTGGATTAAATGTACAGGGGTATGTAGTGTATACATGAATTGGATTTTGCATCTGCTGTGTGACTATGCATGAAGGTTTACCAAAATAATGTATTTTTTTTTTTTATTTAACCTTTATTTATACTCGAGAGACCAATTGAGGGGTGGCCCTCATTTGCAATGACGTCGAGATCAAACAAACGCAGAGCAAAAAACAACAATAGATACACGATATACAATGCAAATACACAACAACTGATGAAGAGAAAAAATAAAAAGGCATGTGTAACTGAGTGAAATATTTTGGTTTTCTCTGTTCCCCTCCATGCCAAATGAGAATGCTACGTGTTCAGAAACTAGTATGCAGTACAGTAGGCCTGTGGGATAGCAATACCCACACTCAGCATGGGAGTATGGAACAGACACATCCAGCTATGAGGTATAGCATTTGTTTTTTTTGAGAGGATTCGGGAAAAGTGCCAGGTTGTAACAAATCGCTAGAGTGCCTTAGCCAGCAGGCAGAGTAGACAAGGTAGGTGTTGATACATGGGAGTCAATGGGAGGTTTGGTCAATTCAGCAATGCAAGTATAGGCTCTAGAAATGAATTTTAAAATTGTCCCTGCGTTCCAAATCACATACTTTTTCTTTTTACTACACTACATACTAAAGTACAGAAGAGTTTTAGGGCCACAGGAGAGAAAAAAAAATTAGATAAGGAAGATTTATTTTTCATTATGTCGAGAAATGTCAAGAATAAAGACGAATACTCCAAAATGCAATTGGAGTTAGTGGGGCATTTATGTATTTTCAGCATATTACAATTGACCTGCATGTATTGGGACATCCTAAATCTTTTTCTGGCGTACTAAATAGTAGGGAAGTATGGGAATTGGAACGCAGGGAGAGTCTTCATGTGCTCAAGACACCTTTTGATATGTCCAAATGTAAAGCTTATATGGAGATTTAGCTGTAGAGGTCTAACTGAGTCATAGCAATGGACAATGGCGGAAAAAGTGGAAAAATTGACAGTCTTTTATACAATAATATAAAGAAACACACTTTTCAAAAAAGCTAGTGTATACTGCAAA
>NC_137225.1:22650323-22672823 GCF_949987685.1 Ammodytes marinus
GTGTGTGTGTGTGTGTGTGTGTGTCTCAGTGTGTTTGTCTCAGTGTGTGTGTGTGTGTGGCAGTCACTGTCATTACAGGCTTTCAGACCCCTTCTCTCCCTCGTCGTGAACTCCTTCCCTCCTTCGCTCTTAAAAGCATATCAAAACCAAAATGCCAATTATTAGTTGATCATCCAATCTTTTTTTCATCTGGAAACTGTCGCTGTTTTGTGAAGTGAAGTGAGTGTGGCGCTAACCTTCCAGTCTGAAAGTGACTCATAATATCTGGGCTGTAAATGCTATAACTGATTCTTATATAATGCAGTTTTTACTACTTATCTAACCGCCATTAAATTGAATTGGAAGAAGGCAGTGACTTTGGGAAAGGCACTAAAACAATTGACTGGCCTTGGAAAGTATAATGCAAACATGGCGCATGGGCGTAGGTTTCGTTTTTTTCACATTAATCAGGGTATGTCTCGAAAGATTTTGAGCGTTAAACACTTCATTTCCGGTATTCTGTTGGATTTGTATGCATTCGTTTGTGCTTATTTGCATCAATTCATGGCGGAAAGGTCTTTATTTATGTAAACCAAAAGACAACACTCAGGTACCTATAGTTTTGGGCTCAACAAGCTAGCTATAGCTACTTGCATTGATACACTCTCTGCGTTCCAATTCACATACTTTTTCTTTTTACTGCACTACATACTAAAGTACAGAAGAGTTTTAAGGCCACCGGATAGAGAAAAAAAAAATCAGATGAGGAAGATTTTTTTTTCATTATGTCGAGAAATGTCAAGGATAAGGATGAATGCTCCAAAATGCTTTTGGAGTTAGTGGGGAATTTGTGTATTTTCAGCATACAACAATTGACGTGCATGTATTGGGACATCCTAAATATTTTTCTGGCATACTAAATAGTAGGGAAGTATGGGGATTGGAACGCAGGGTCAGTCTGCATTGCCTTACCTGAGCTAGTCAGAACCGACGCCACCTGGATGTATGTACTGTATGTAAAAGAGCCAGAGGTTAAGATGGTACAGTCCACTTTAGGGGTGTCTGATATAAAGTTACAGCTAAGAAGGATATATCAATATGTCTTAGTCATTTCTTGGGGAGAAGGGGGTTGTATTTCATTTATTTTGAGGGCGACACATGCACCTGTTCTAGATATTGAGGGGGGGGGGCATATCCCATGTGAAACCTACGCCCTATGGACCCAACAAAAGGCCAGAGGCACTGACATATAGAAAACACCTAGAGGCCTGCAGTGCATTCCTATCACGTCCCCCTCTCTCTTTCACGGCACGTCTCGGATCAGCTGCGTTGCTTATACAACCGGATGTCTTGTTTCCTCTCCGTCTCACTCTCTCTCTCTCTCTGTCCCTCTCTCTCTCTTTCTCTCTCTCTCCTTCTCTATTTCCCTCTCTCTTTCCCTCCCTCTCTATCCCTCTATTTCTCTCTCTCCTTCTCTCTCTTTCTCCCTATCTCTCTCCCTCTCTCTTTCCCTCCCTCTCTCTCTCTCTCCCTCTATCTCTCTCTCTCTCCGTCTCTCTCTCTCCATCCCTCTCTCGTCCTCTCTCTTTCTCTCTCCCCTCCACGGTCTCCTCTCATTTGCTTGACACCCTTGTCAGACCAAGTCTCAGCGAGAAGTCAAAGTCAGTGCACTTACTAGGTTCACAGCCCGCTTGTCAGGTCCTCCCAGCATCGGCCCGTCTATCTAGCTATGCGTGTACCGTATGCCAGCTCTGACAGGGACAGTGTGTGTGTATGTGTGTATACTTCAGTAGTAGGCTTTACAAAGCAAGCATGAGCACCACTCAAATCAATGAATGTCAGTGATGTGAAAGCTATAGCACCTCGGCTTGTTGCTGTTACTGCAACTGCGACGGATAGAAACACTCAAGTCTGTTTCCTTAGCAATGCAATGACAGAATACAGCATACAGATGATATATTGAAATAGTCAAAATTGAGGGCATACAAATCGTTTTTTTTTTTTCAAGAACTGGACAATTTTGAGATGTTAATGTCTATTTTGCTTCCGTAACATGTCTTCTTTCGTACTATAGTTTTAAGGTTCTGAAAATGTACATTAATAAGGTTTTATTGGACTAAACTGTAAGTGCAGTACACTTACTAGGTTCCCAACCCGCTTGTCAAGTCCTCCCAAGCATTGCCTGTCTATCTAGCTACACACTGTATGCCATGCCAGGGACAGTGTGTGTGTTTGTGTGTATACTTCAGTGGGCTTTATAAAAATCAAGTATGAGCACCACTCAAATCAAGGCACAGCACAGCATAACATCTGTTTTGTCCATTTTATTCCATTTGGTGCCCGCCTGCTTGTGTTTTGGCAACTCGCCGACACCGCCACCTGTTTATACCGACACACAGTCACAGTCATAACCCAATCCCCCAGACCGCAGTCTCAATTTTGGGGAAATCTTTGCCGAATGTGTCCTCCGAGTGTTGCCTGAAATGATGGCTGGGCTAAGTGGATGTGATTTGTTTATGTTGCCGATTAAACTAATAAGTCCTCATATCGTTGTCAAAAGGCTTGACATTGGAGAATGGAGTGTGTGTGTGTGTGTCTGTGTCTGTGTGTGTGTGTCTGTGTGTGTGTGTGTGTGTGTGTGTGTGTGTGTGTGTGTGTGTGTGTGTGTGTGTGTGTGTGTGTGTGTCTGTGTGTGTGTGTGTGTGTCTGTGTCTGTGTCTGTGTGTGTGTCTGTGTGTGTGGGAGGGTGGGGGTTGATACTTGCTTTTGACTAACATGGCACACGGTGATGGCAAGAGATTAGTAAGGAGTGAGCGCTTCACAGATCCCCTTGTCCTGGGAGAAAGTGTGTGTTGTGTGCGTGTATGCGTTTGCCTGTGTCCGTGTGTCTATATGTGTGTGTGTGCCTGCGTGCGTTTGCGTATGCGTGTGTGTGTGTGTGTGTCTCTCTCCTTTATTGTGCCACCGTTTTGATTGAGTTGCAATGTGTCAGGAGGACTATCGGCCCATGCCATCTGCACGTGTCTCGCATCCTCAACGCTGAATTGATTGAGATTTATTGTAAAGGATGATTAAAGCAGTTGGCGGCCAAGTCGATAGGAGTGAGAGGGAACACACCATCAGCTTCCTGTTGTCTGACAGGAGAGTCTGACACGGTAACCAATCAAGAAGAAGGCTCTACTATAGTGTCTTTGTAGCCATATTGAAGTGGGTGAATTAAGTATAAGGTATGGAAAATGCATGGTTTATCAAATATGTATTCTATCTTAGTTTTGTATTGTTCTGCATATTCAAAACATATCACACATGGATCAGGTATCTTAAAGGTGCTCTGAGTAACTTTCAGATTGTGTTCATTCTTGTACCCCCCTTTGGACAAAAGTGGTAGTGTTCTTACCACGCCACCTGTAGTTCCTGGGTCCCATGACCAAGGCATTAAGGAAAAACTGTATAACAATAGCGTTCTTTGCACTGATGGTCTCGTTGATGATAATGAGAATGATTCCTCCTTGTTAAAAAAACCTTAGGCTCAAAAAGTTTAAATCAACATAAGTCTTTTGGGCTAAACAAGCTAGCTAGCTAACTGCACGTGCCCGCTAGTGTCTGTGTCTCCAAATACAAGCAGGTGAGTTCAAGTATAAGGCCAGGGAAACACAAGGTTTAGCAGGAGATGTGTGTGTGTGTGTGTGTGTGTGTGTGTGTGTGTGTGTGTGTGTGTGTGTGCATCCCTCCCTACGGCTGTCCATGTCCTGAGATTGACAGCACTCGGCCTAATGCATCTCAAAGCTGTCCTAGAGTGGATACAGTATCCCAACCCACGCCAATACCAGCGTGATTAATTGCCAGGGTTGGTCTCATCACTTTTAGTCCAGGAAAAAGGGCTCTTGAACCCCCCTAAGGAACAAACAAACCTACTTAACCATTTAGTGCTTTTCTCTCTCATGCCCCCCGGTTACTACTCAATCCAGCCAACCCCGGATACACTCTGACAGCTGCCCTCACCGGGGAGACATGAATCTTACAACACTGCTGCACTCTTGATCATTTTCTGCATCTTTGGGCAGACGAAAGGTTGTCCTTCTACGGGAGGTTAAAATATCTAACTGGTAAAACATGGTATCATTTGTTCGCGAAATTTTTCTGGTTAAAAGAGGGAGTCAGTGAATCTGGAGAATGCTTGTTGTCAAAATCACTTGTTGTCAAAATCAGTGAATATCTCCTCATGATCTGCTACCTGTCTATACTGTGTGTGCACTGAAAAATAACTGGTTTAATAATAGACAGCACAGGCTCTGTAAACTGGCATGTAAACAAAGGATAGCAACATGCCCGTCTGCAGAGCCTATAGGACTAGTGTATTAACATTGGACACTGGAATTTTGTTCAAGGCACACACTGTACAGACAGGTAGCGGATCGTGAGGAGATATTCACAGATTTTGACTCAAAGTGATTTTGACAACAAGCGTGGTCCGGAATTGCAAAACTCCACCTTTAACTTTATTAAGTTCAACCTGCCTTTCTGTATGCATATGAACCAGCAACCTCCTATCTACTATCTCTTCCCTGTGAGCTTAAAACACCCCTCAATGAAACTACACTTGGACTTTTTCAGAGCTTGTGCTGCTTTCAGGCAGACGTGAGTGTGCAGAAATGGCATCGCAGTAGGTAAAGAAAAAAAAAATCTATCGTGATCCACACACAGTCCAATCCCTCTGAGGCGATGCCTTTGAGTACAAACTAAAAAAAAACAGAGTTCTGTCCGCTCTGATAAGGAGGTCAGCATGGCCCTGTGACACGCACACACACACACACACACACACACACACACACACACACACACACACACACACACACACACACGCACACGCACAGAAAGAGATTGCCGGACTTCTCACGGTCAGCAACCTTTTCCCTTTCTAAACGCAGCAACCTGAGCTGACCCAGATTTTCTCTCAAACGTCTCCCAATTGGCCCTTAAGGATCCAATAGCAGATGGTCGTCATACACCAAAGGGTGAAGATAACAGCCATTTATCAAAGCATTAGAGGGCTGCCACAGAATAAGGCCACTGGACATGCATCACCCCCTCGTACCACAAAATCCTCCCCCCCCCCCCCCCCCCCCCCTCCTGCCGCCGCTGTTTCCAAAATGTTGCTCATAAATAATTCAGTTTTTGCCTTTTATGGCCAAATGCCTGCCCTGCCGTTCCCCCCCCCCCCCCCCTTCCAAACGGACTTTTATGGGATATTTTCATGAAGAAAAAAGAGAGAGAGTGTTTATAGCCACTGAAGTCACCTCACCTCTGTATTGGATTCAGCTCCATAAACAGATGACATTTCGCATTTTTTTTTTTTTCAGCTTGGGACCGGACCAACACTTGAGTGGTCGTTTTGAAACATTTGATACTTGACCTTTTTTTTCATCACACATTAAATGAGGCTGATGTGTTCTGGAACCACGATCTAAAAAATCTAAAAAAATAAGGGCTGCTAGGCTACCAGAAGCTACATGTGTTGAATGTAACGTACTGCCTTAAATCACCCTTTAAAGAGACTATGAGGAACTTTTAAATGTTTATGAAACAGTCTAATTTTCTCCTCTGATGATCTTCAATGTCATTTAACAGCAAACAAGACCATCAGCAAACCAAATAATGCTATTATATAACGTTTGAATCTTCACCAAATCACAGGAAACTATTCACGGCAGGCACACCGGAACTTCCTGTGTTTATGAACAGCACTAAATCAAAGTATATTTTTATTCCCCATCGTCATATTACCATTAGTAATCTCACATAGTTCCATTTATGTAAACAAAAGGATTCGGACCAACCCAAAGTAGCATGCCCATTTACAGAGCCTAGGCTGTTTATTCACACTGGATCTTTTTTCCAGCGCACACACACAGTAGAGATATTCACAGATTTTTTCAAATAAAATTATTTTGACAACAACCATTCTTCAGAATCAGTGACTCCATCTTTACAATATATAGACAAATGGTCCCAGAATAGTTTGAATGGTGGTCTTTACAACTCTCTAAGGGTCAAAGGAAGTCTGAGGTATGCTAATATCAGGCTACAGTTAATAGTTAAAGGTGCACTGTGTAATATGACATCATCAAGTAAGTTCTAGAAAGTTCTAGAATGCAACACTTCCTGGGTAACCCCACCCCTTTTGAATAATAACAGAAGCTACAGTGGCCTTCAAGGACAAGAACAATTCTAAATTTTAAACAATGCACCTGATGACATTCCAACTATGACACTTTCAAGATGGCGGCACTAGGCCTTGGTCCAAAATATGCAGAAATATGGACATATATGAGACCCTTTCTAAGGAAAAAAATAATAATTCAAAACGTTTTTTTCAGCTATTATGCACTACATTAAATGTACTTATGGATATTGTAATTACTTTCTACAAAATCTGCTAGGAAATAAACCCCAAAATTCTACACACTGCAGGTTTAATACACAACATATTGCATTTCTACGGAGACCATGGAAGTCCAAGTCATCATTAGAAACTTTTTAAATATACACATCAGACACTGTTGAAGCCATGTACACTGATTAGTATCTCGCCAAGGTCTCGCTGTCCACCAATAGCATTTATATCACTGATTATAATTCCCACTCTGTCTCCTTGTGCGTCTACTTTTAAAGCCATGGGTGACACTGTTGGGTCGCAGTGGTCTTTTAAGACATTTAATTTGAGGTAATCAACAACTTAGTATGGACTCCTCTTGATTACTGGTGACTCCATAAGCCAACCCAGAAAAAAAAACCTGCCTAGCCATGACAGTTGAGCTCTGACACACACACACAAGCACACACACACACACACACACACACACACACACACACACACACTCTCTATATTGACCAAGTGTTGACTCCTATTTCTGGTCATTTAAAAAATACAAACACACAATAGAAGATTTACTTTTAAGGCCTGCTGTCATAACACACACACACACACACACACACACACACAATCACAATCACACCACACACACACACACATGATGGAGGGCAATCTCTGTAAGGTCTGATTGGATATTTGTCATGTGGTAATGCCTAAATAGGAGGCATTAGCGATCTAGGTCACAACACACTGCTTGGAGTAGGGCCGTCATTGACCATAGTTCAGTTAGACATATTTCTTAATTAGCCTCACTGTCTGCCCCCCTCAAAGTAATTAACTTGATCAGAAAAGACCTTGCCTGCAGTCGGGAGTAGACTGAAAAAAAAAACAGGGAAGAAAAAAACCCTCCACGGCTATGACTAACTGCATTACAAATTCTGAAATCATATGTTTATCCCGAGCTGTCTGGAAATTAGTATGCATGGAGCGCAGACTAATTTTAAAATCCTCGTAGATTACTCTCGGGAAAGTGATCCGGGGAATGTGCTATCAACATTTATTTGGCTCAAGGTGTGTGTTTCTTTTTTTTTTCTTTTTTTCTCCAATTTAGAGAACATTGTCGAACAGGTTTTGTACTATAACAACAAACACATTATAATTGAACATGACACTTTTGGCCCTCTGCTTTGTTTTTCAGTTCCTTTTGTTCGCCGCACTTGCTACATGCCTGTTTTTTTCCACCTGTGTGTGTGTGTGTGTGTGTGTGTGTGTGTGTGTGTGTGTGTGTGTGTGTGTGCGTGTGTGTGTGTGTGTGTGCGTGTGTGTGTGTGTTTGTTCATGTACAACTATTTTTGTGAGAAGCAATTTCAGTTTTTTCCACCTTGGGAGTGAGGACATTTTAACTCGTTCTCATTTTGGGAAGGGCTTTGTTTGAGGTTCAGGTATGAATAAGGTTTAGGTCGGGGTTAGTGTGAGAGTTGGGGTTAGGCATTTAGTGGTGATGGTTAGGGTAAGGGGCTAGGGAATGCTTTTTTGTCAATGAATGTCCTCACAAGTATAGCCGTATAAACCTGTGTGTGTGTGTGTGTGTGTGTGTGTGTGTGTGTGTGTGTGTGTGTGTGTGTGTGTGTGTTCATGAATGTGTCTGTGTGCATGCGTGTGTTGCACGTGTGTTCACATGCAAGCGTGTATGACTGAGAGAAAGAGAAAGTGGGAGGCAGAATCCATGGAGACCGAAAGATAAAACATCACATGATGGCCCATTGTAATTGCATTTGAGACGACCAAGCACATTAAAAAAATCCCCTCCCTTCTTCTGGCATGTTATATTGCCTCTTCCCCCCTTTCCCTCTTGATGGAGTTATGACCCTATTTGTCCCAAGAAAGGGGAAGCTGGCAGAAAGCATACGCCCCTGTCCCAGAGGGAGAGATGGGCCCATGTGATACGAATGTGCTCTGACAACAGTGATAGAGACCTATTGTCATATCGCTAGCTATGAGGATTTAAAGCTACGGCGCTCCCATTTTCTACCGCGTCCATCATCTCAATCTGTCTCTCTCTTTCTCTCTCTCTCTCTCTCTCTCTCTCAATCGTTTTCTCTCTCCGTTAAATGGGTTTTTACTGGGAGTTTTCCGTCAGTGGAGCTTAGGGTCTAAGACAGGGGTGTCAATTCTGACTTACTTGAGGCCATTCCTGAAGGTTGATAGTAGAGTTGGGGGGGCTAGATGACATTATTTTTAATGAAGAAATAGGCCTTAGTAACTGTATTAAAATAAATAAAATACTGCACATATAAACAGTTTAAATCGTATGGTTTTCCCATTTTTGCAGGCAGCCAAACTGATCCAAAAAGTAGCCTGTTTTTCAAGCGCTGAACAACCTTGTTAAAGATGTTTTTTTTCTCAGCCTAGCTTAGGGTCAAAGGGCAGAGGGTGTCATATTGTGTACAGACTGTTATAAGCCCACTTAGGCAAATGGCTATTTGTGATATTGGGCTATATGTAAATAAAATAAGATAATTTGATTTGATCCCTCTTTCTCTCTCTCTCTCTCTCTCTCTCTCTCGCTCTCTCTCTCTCTCTCTCTCTCTCTCTCTCTCTCTCTCTCTCTCTCTCTCTCTCTCCCTCTGTCTGTGGTCCTGAAAATTTGAAAAACTGCGGGGAAGACACACCGGCACAGCTGCAGTGTTATTATGAGTATCACCCTCCCCACCCCACCCCCCCCCCCCCCCCCACACACACACACACTATAAGATATCATTCCCATATATTTACCGCAAACATTTCATACTCCAGCTGTTGTCGCCCTCGTACTCACTGGCATTCATCACCAGAAACACAACACATAAAACAAAACGCCACAAAACTATTCTATACCTGCGAAACTTATGCCGCACATGGATCTCGTCCTCTTTCCATCTATTTCCTAATCTCTCGTATAGATCCGTAAAGGGGAGGGGGAGGGGGAGGGGGAGGGTGGGGCTTAAACTCCATCTCTTTTTTCCAATTGGGTAATGATCTATTTTGAGCAGTTGGAAAAATATCTGTCTCAGTTAGTCCGCGCGGTGTTGAAAAAAAGTTTGAGGGATGGTGTGGAGTGGGTGGAGTGGAAAAGGAATCAATAAAGCTATCAAGAGAACGCTGACATGATGTATGCCGGCTGGCTTTCGGCTCCGCGAACCAGCCGCAGAGAAGAGGCATGGAGGGAGAGAGGACTACTTCTTGGCATAGCTGTTGGAAAACAAGATGAATACACGCTACTTAAAATATCATAAACTGTGCACCAGGAAAAACAAAACTTTACCGGTAGTTGTCCTGCCACGTCATTTATCACCCCAAAAAAATGTGGGATTTAGTGTTTGTTTGGGCCGTTATATATGAGGCACAAACTGCTGGCGAGTATAGGGAAGTTTTGTAGTAGGCAATAATGGAATAAAGGTACATAATGTAAAAAAAATATCAGTTTTTAGTGTAACTAATGATGATAATGTAGTAACGTGTCAATGACAGTATCCAATTTCTGAACGAATAACAATCACTTTTTGACCTTAATGTAGGCCTTATAAGATAAAACATTATTGGTCAGGCCATTAAAAAATGCATAGAGGAATACGCTTATTTGGGACAGTACATGAGTTCTAGCCCTAAAGACTGCTGTGCATATCCCCCCCCCCCCCAAGTGTGTCACAGCAAGACACAATGAAGTCTCCTATGCATTGGGTTATTATAAGATTATCCGGCCGAGACAGTCAGCAAACAGTCATCACTTTAACTTCCCTAGGTCCATTCTGACTCAGCTCTATTAGATGAATTTTTGCTGTTCCCCTGTCACCTGAATATACACTCACACACACACACACACACACACACACACACACACACACACACACACACACACACACACAAATGTCATAACCATAATCCATGATGACTATACTTGGCATTATACTTGCAATTACAGCCGCTAATCTGAAAACATATTCTCTATGGGAAAGTTGGGGTGTTTTTTTTTATGTTATTTTTTTTCCAATCCAGGATTTAGTGGGTGTTATGGGAGCAGTATAGCCATTGTCTGAGCATGCATGGTTAAATGAAGAAATAGATTTTGTTAATGAAAAAAAAATGCAACAGATGGTGGCTGGTACAAACCCCCGGTCGGTCCCCGCGGATGCACAAACATTTCCCTCAGAATGACAGAGAGCGGATTAAGGTCATTTCTTTTTTTTTTTTGCCTGGTTTTTCAATTTATAAATTCATGCTCTAGGGGGGAAACTGGAAAAAAATTAAAAAAAACAACAAGGGGAACTGGCACCCTGCCTCGAAATCCAAATGTCAATGAGCACATATTGGAAATGTGCAAATATTATAACGAAACAAATATACTTTTTTTATGAACAGAATCACATAAGACACAATTATGGACATAGAGAGCTGACATAGGGCCCGTTTTTTTTTCCCATAAGAAATACATGGTGATTATCAGCATGAAAACAAGTTGAGGATCAGAGGTGTACTGTTGTTTTTAAAAGATGAAACACAAAGCATAGTGCCATTCATTCAGCTCACATTCAATTCATTTTCAAATTCATCTCATTGCCAAATTACGATTCAGCTTCCATTTTTATTGTTTATTTTTTTTAACCATTTTTTGTCCCCATTCATTTGAACCAATGTCTTCCCTGCTGAGTCCTTTCCTTGCAGGGCCAATGTCAGTTCAATGTCACAGCTCCCAATAGAACAATTCTTCCCTGAGACAATGGGCAATTTTCAGTGTACAAATTGCGTTTCATTTTTTTTTTCTGTCCCCACAGCTAACTGAATAGAAAAACTTAGTTGGGTCGCTGTCTCGCCCTCTCTCTCTCTCTCTGTCTCCCAGCCTCTGTAATAGGCCTGTCTTTTCAAAAGTATTTCTCATCAAAACCTTGCAATTCTATTCTTCACTGTATAGAAAGTAATACTACATCTAATAATAATTGTATAGCAACTTCAAAAACAAAGTTACAAAGTGCTTTACAAATAGTAGTTAAAACTCATTTTAAGAAAAAAAGAATATATGCTACAAATAGAAATTATAAAAATATGGTAAAAAAAACAAAAACAATGGTTAAAGCTTTAGTGCGTAACTTATGTTGCCCCTATGAAGAATTCCGAGTCATTCCAACAGGCTTACCTCATAGCCAATAGTGTATTTGCAATCTACATGAGGTAAAGCCTTCAGTGATCGCGCATGGATTTTGTACCTTATTCTATTCAGTTATGAGAACATACTGAAGAAAATGTTCACTTCTGAATATAAAGTTACACAGTGCACCTTTAATTCTGCTATGATAGAATGCAGCTAATGGGCAGCAGATGGGTGTGATCACAGAATGAGGATGATATACGGAGAGTAAAAATCAAGGCAAGATGAGTTTGAGTTTGAATGAAACCAGCCATGGCAACTGTGACTACTATGGTAGTTTACCACCACCAGTATGACTGTGTGTGAACGAATTGAACCTGGAACCCTGTAAAGCGCTTTGAGTACCTTGAAAAGCGCTATATAAATCCAATCAAGTATTATTAATTATTATTATTATATAGCCTACTAAAGAAACACTGATAGTACACAGACGGGCATTAATTCTCTACTTGGGTACGCTTGTTTATCATTGTCCAAAGTGGGACGGACATGGGGTGGGGGGGAGGTGTCTATATAGCAATCATTTAACCCTTTCCATGTGGGCATTAATTCAGTTGCAGATTTGAACATTTATGATTTATGCTTTTATCTGAAGGAAAATGAGAAGTTAAGATACTTTGCTGCAGTGATTCAGATTCAAATTATAATATTTTAAATGCAAAAATGATTAAAGAAATAAAAAAAACCTGCATTAACATCATGTAGGTGAAGATGATTGCGTGTTACATGGTGAAAAGCAGATGGCCACTGAAGGTATTGAGGTGGTCTGTGTCGTCATACACTGTTGCGCTTTGCCGCAGATGCACAGAGACAACATCTCCAGCCTCCAGAATCAGCGTGGCGCCATTAGAAGCAGCCACTCCACTGGACGGCTGGTGCTCAAATGCGATGAAGATGTTCTCTGAGTTCTTCACCAACACAGCGCCGGTACGACCGTCGTCTCCATAAACGTGCAACTCAAAGTGATAGGCTCCTCTCAGCGGTGCAGTGAAGGCACCTGCAGGTGAATAGGGTAAACAATTAAATGTGTAGATATTACCTTGAAACCTTGCCAGCTGGTTACTGACATGAAAATAACGTGTTACATTTTTTTGAGAAATGTCTGAAATAATTGTATTAATTATATTTGTTTAAATCGAATCAATTATTTGTAAATTTGCATCTCTTTTAAATCCCAGAGTTAAAGGTGAAGTAAGCGATTTATTTATGTTGATATAAGTGTTAAATCGCTCTTTATTCATACAGCGATTTATTTATGTTGATATAAGTGTTAAATCGCTCTTTATTCATACAGTGATCACTTACATAATGTGCGCAATTATTCATAAATTTGCATCTCTTTTTAAAACCCCAAATCTAGATATTGGATGGAGCCAGAGTTAAAATCTTTATTTAATTATTTCAACGTAGGGGAGAGTGAGGCAAGTTGTGCCGTTTGGAAGTTGTGCAACCCCTTGTTTCTAGAAAACCGTGGAAGAAATTGGAAATGTGACCACATATTTAAGAAGAGCCATCCATTTAACTCATCCTTTAAAGAAGGGAGAAACATGGAATAAGATATAAGCACATTTAAGCTAAAAAAAAAACAGTTTTTTGCCTTTCAAAGTAAAATTTCCATGGTCAAGGTTTTTTGATTATTGTGTCTGAACAATTATAGACACGTTTGAAAACATTTCACACATGTTTTAGCGCTTTAGTATGCTACATGTTGAGTCTATACAGTTAGCACGATGTCAGCCCTGAACTGCTGCATCATGCTTTTTATCCAAATTTCTGAGGTTGGGGTGATTTGTGCCAAAGGGCCTAGGTGAGTTATAAGTAAGTAAGTAAGCAAAATGTATTTATAAAAGCACATTTATAACAGTTTGCACTGTCCTAAGTGTTGAACATAGTGCATTCAGCAGGTAAACAATTAAAGTAAAATAACAATAACAAAAATAAAGGACATAAAGCCCAGACATCCACATATAAACAAAGATAGTAGTGCAGAGGTAAGGTAGTTAATGGGGAGGAAACGCCAGGGTGTACATATGGGTTTTGAGCCTTGATTTAAAGGCAGAAATGGAGGGGGAATCACATTTGTCAGGTGGCAGTTGGTTCCACAAGCACGGAGCAACTAGTGCAAAGTACATTTCTGAGAGTTGTGCCAGTGGCATGGCTGTATAAGCTGGTCACCAAAAGAAAGTGATTGTCTACAGTAGCTCAGAAGAGAGTGACATGTCAATTCCACTTAATGACACCACTGATGAGAGTTCAGATGGCCAGAAAGATGATGATGGTGACTTTGTCATTGTGAGCTTTGCAGGTAAAACCATTAGATCTGCTAGGCCTTGTTTAAGAAAATTGTCCTTCAATCTTTGTCAACTATTTACTTTATTTACTTTAAATACACCTTAAATAAGTGATTGTCTAATGGATTTGTCTTGCATTACAGTGTATGAGATATACAGTCATATGAAAAAGTTTGGGACCCCCTTCTAATTTTGGGGATTTTTGTTCATCATTAGCTGGGATTTCAAAGAAGCAAATTCCTTTTCATATATGACATACCTTAGGTAAACAGAAGCAATTCAGCGGTGTCATTTTGTTTATTGGAATAATAGAACATATGCAATAGGCATCATAACAAAATTTGACTGGTGCATAAATTTGGACACCCCAAAAGAAAAATGACATCAGTGCTTAGTTGAGCCTCCTTTTGCAAAAATAACAGCCTTTAGACGCCTCCGGTAGCCTGTGATGAGTGTCTGGATCCTGGATGGAGGTATTTTTAACATTCTTCCATACAAAAGCGATCCAGTTCAGTTAAATGTGATGGCTGCCGAGCATAGAAAGCCCGCTTCAAATCATCCCATAGATTTTCGATGATATTCAAGTCATTGGACTGCGACGGCCATATGATATCAGAACATTGTGCTTTTCCCTCTGCAGGAATTTGAACTGTGTTAAGGGTCATTGTCTTGTTGGAATATTCAACCCCTGCGCAACTTCAACTTTGTGACTGATGCTTGAACATTATCCTGAATAATCTGTTGAAACTGGGTTGAATTCATCTGACTATCGACTTTAACCAGGGCCCCAGTCCCTGAAGTAGCCCCACAGCCCCACAGCATGATGGAACCTCCACCAAATTTGACAGTGGGTAGCAGGTGTTTTTCTTGGAATGCAGTTTTCTCCTTACGCCATGCAAAGTGCTTTTTACAAAGACCAAATAACTTAATCTTCTTCCAATATGAATCTGGCTTGTCTAAATGAGCTTTAGCATACTCCATGCGACTGTATCTGTGGCGTGGGCGCAGAAAGGACTTCCTTCTCAGCACCCGGCCATACAGATGTTTTGGTTCAAATTGCGCTGAATTGTTTAACCATGTACAGATACACAATCTGCAGCCAGATGTTCTTGCAGGTATTTGGAGGTGATCTTTGGGTTGTGTGCAACCATTCTCACAATCCTCCACCAATGCTGCTCCTGTATTTTTCTTGGTCTGCCATGCCTGGGTTTAACTGCCACTGTGCCTGTGTCCTTCCATTCCCTGACAACGTTCCCTACAGTCGAAATTGACAATTGAAACCTTTGGGAAAGCTTCTTGTAGCCTTCCCCTAAACCATGACAATGAATAATCTTTGTTTTTCAGATCTTTTGGGAGCTGCTTTGATGATCCCATTCTGTCTCACTTCAGCAGAGTCAAAGAGAAGTGTAACTTGCATTTAGGCACCTACAATACCTTTTCTCATGATTAAATATACCTTTCTATGAGGTTCAAGGCTTAACAACATAATCCAACCAACTTTGTGTTTAAATTCATCAGTTTTACATGCTGCTACAGGCATTAAAATCAGCAAAATCACAAGGGTTCCCATATTTTTGCAACGCCAGTTTTTCACATTTTATTTAATTTCATACAACTAAATACTGTTTTTCAAAAAATCTTTGTTTGGAAAACATCCCAGTACTTAGCTGTTCCTGGTAAATGAAAGACATACTACTTTTATCTTTTTTTTGTGAAAGCAGAGTCAATTATAATGCCGGCTGAGAGGGGTTCCCAAACTTTTTCATATGACTGTATAGCAATGGCACAATTTACACCACACCGTGGGGCAAGTTGTGCCACAAGACAACTTTTTTTCCGAAAGCTATATTTCTTCAACAGTTTATTCCAGATCCAAAGTTTGTATTGCCAGGGATGCACAACACCCTGAAATATATGTACATATTTGAGTTGGAGACTTTACTGTCAAGGCCTCACTTTAAAGTCACTTTGAGTAAAAAGTTGCACAACTTGCCCCACTATTAGTTTCCAAAGTCTTTACAGAACAGATTTTGGATACAGACTTTTTCATTTTATAAATCTTGAAAATAATAGGTAAAGCTCCTTAAAATGCTTTTTCATTAGGGTTTTAAGAAGGAAATGTACCATAAATCAGACAATGAACCATATATGAACCAATCCTTCTGTAATAACCTTCAGAATAGTGCTACGAATGATTATGGAAAGTATAGTTGATGTTAGTGCTTTAGAAGTTTGTTTCAGAGTATTGAAAAAAACTAATGTTGAAATGATGGCTGTTAATAATATGGTTGTATAGGAGAAATAATGTAATTGAGGCTAAATAGACACAAATCTGATAAAAGTTAACCATTGATTGAAATTTAATTATGGATTTGCCTATAATGGCCTTGAATGGAGAACCAACTGTTTTTCACCATCGGCCAAAACTGAAATGTCTAGTTCAGGTACCTGTGACTGGGCTGTAGGCATTTCCAATGTTGGTGACGACGTGTTTGAAGACCAGAGGAGTGTCTTTATTAAAGGGTCCAAAGGTTTGAGTGCCAGTAGCCAACAGAGAGGCAGAGAAAGCCACCTGTTTACCTGAGAGAGAGAGAGAGAGAGAGAGAGAGAGAGAGAGAGATCAGCTGTATGTGAACACAACACTGGCATCATATTCTCTGTAGTTTATCCTCTATCCATCAATAAATCAACATGTATTTATAAAGCCCTTTACAGCAACCAGCAGGTCCAAACTGCTTTACATCAAGGAAACAATCAAATGTTACATACAGTAAAATCAGAAAAGTTTACAAAACAGCAGGAGGGAAATGTCACAGTGATACTGTGTATTAAAAGCCTTTCTAAATAAATAAGTTTTCGGCGTGGGAATTGTTTAGAAGACTGTTAAGGCTGAAGGGCTCCTAAAGTGTTTACATTGTGCTTGATTTTCTTTCTCACTGTTATTTTAATAGTCATCCCTACAGTTTATATGATACGTGAGTACGGTACAGGGCAACTTTGCCTTGTGTGAGTGCGCCCTTAGAAGAAGTTGCTTGGATGACCACAGTTAGATTTAAACTGGGATCCACTGTGATGGTGTTAATGTCAGGGGGTGACATGTGCGACCACCCCAAAGTTTGTACCTCAACTGTGGGACTTTAAAAGAAGTTGCTTGAAAATCCACAGTGAAAATGTTTGAACAGGTTTTTGTTAGAGGAGGAGACGTGAATCCACAAACCTTGCAGCTGTTTCTTCAGCATCTCAACCTCAGTCTGCTGATCTGAAAAAAAAACACAGATACAGTTTGAGAGAGAGAGGGGGAGAGGGAGGGGAGTGAGGGAGGGGGAGAGGGAGGGAGGGAGAGAAAGAGACACACAGATGTGATGATTTCCACATACCTTGTAGCTGATCCTCCTGTTTGTCCAGTTTCGCTGCTTGTTCTGAAAATATAAATAAAAAGTTTGATTCCACTGCAGCAGCAGTTTGGAGATTTTTACACATTTGATATTTGAAAATATTTGTTGAATAAATTGTAGGGGAAAATGGGGGAATGTGAGACATCGGTTAATGTGATACACCCCCTGTATCTAGGCAACGGAACACATTTTTGGTCATGTGAGATATATGTTTTCAAGCCCCTCTCATTTCCCCGTGGCCATGGAAGAGAGGACCTCATGGTGATGTTGTAAGCATGTTTTTTTTCACAAAAAATAATTTTTTGCATGTAAAAGTACATTTTCCTGCTGTCAACTTAATCAACTGTTGTGCCAAAGCAAATTGATTCAGGTAAAAAAACTTATATCATACATGTTGATGAACTACCAACATATGAAACCATGTGATGCTGATAACTGAAGATTAGCCTGAATTGCTGAGAGAGGTAGTTTTTTCTCAAATTGTGGCAGTGGGGTAAAGTGAGACAAATGCTGTGGGGTAAAGTGAGACAGTGTCTGTGCCCTCTTTTAATGAATCCATTATATTTGAGGTAGCAAGGAGACTAGTTTGAATAGGACAAAAGACAATGCGGGCCAGAGGTGGGGGTTGAATGGTTATAGGGGTGTCAGCAAGGGCATGGTTTGGCAGGTATGTACAGTATCTGGGGGACAGAAGAGTGACCTTTAACTTCAATGGACTCTAAGTAATATGTTTTTAATAAATGAATGATCCCAATTAAACAAATGCAGAAAAAGATTAATCAAAAACTCAAAAGATGAAAAATGACAGCTGGGTCTAGTCCTGTGTTCTGAGTCCCAGGCTGTTCTAGCTGGTTCTGATTGTCCTTTGATCTGACCCCCTCACACTAGCTGGCTCTAAGGGTCCTGTGTTCTGACCCCTAGACAGTGTTTTAATCAAACTGGTTCTATCTGTCATTTAAATGATAATTATTGAATATGAATTATACGTTGTATTTGATCAGAGTTACTTTCAAGTGTTTAGAGAAATGTTGCTAAATTAACCAAACCCCATGATTATGTTACTTGTCCGACATTAGTTTTGGAATATTTGATTTTCAAGCTAGCTGTCAGGATTCTAACTGTTACAACATGTGTTGTTATGGTAGTTTCAGAGTGGAAAAAGCAAGTGGTTCAGTTTACCCCCTTGATTTTTTTGGTCTGTCTCATTTTCCCCCGAAGCTGGGGTGAAGTGAGACACAAGTCAATTTTTTTTTTGAAACAATCATATTTTCACTGCCGTTCGTCCTGAATACATTCTAATAACGTACATTGCTAGGAAACATCCTGAATTAAAGGGAAATGTATACATTTGACTGATAAGTCACTTTGGCTCACTAAAAGGAGAGCAAATGTAAAAAGTGTCTCACATTACCCCATTCTCCCCTACTATTTCCTTAGAAAAAATAGCCCAGCTTTAATAGTTGAGCACATTTACAGGTCAAGCCTTGTATAAAGCAAGCAGATTCGTGTTTAAACTTGAACATTTTCCCTAAATTTGGAACAAACAACTCTTAACAACTACACCACGAGAGAACAAACACCTGTACCAATTTTTTGCATCAACTTTTAAGACTTCATCTACTTCCATTGCTAGAACAAATCTTAAAGTTGTGAACCAATTTATCTTTGTAGCACACTATTAACCTGACAGACACTGTACCTTTATTATCTGCTTGCAGGTATCTCATCTCCACCTCCTGCTTAGCCAGTGAGGCGGTGATCTCTTTCAGTGCAGCGTGGACGTCCTGCAGATATGGCTGTTGGTCCGACAGAGTCTTTATCTCATTGGTGTAGACGGAGCAGACGAGCATCAAAACCACAAGGACCTTCATTATGACGCTGATGGTTGAACTGGGTGATGTGTAAACCTGTGATGTTTTTATGTAGAACAGCAGAAAGAGGCGTGGACAAATGAAAATGGCTAACAATTCTTCAGACAAGTATTTGTCTAGACTGATAAAACTGGATGAAACCAGTGTTTACCTGTGTTTACACTCCAACACTGGTTGGCACAAACTTCCTCTGGTGGAAAATGTTCCCAGGGAGTTAATGATTCACGAAATATGTCTATTTATACAAATTCCTATCTGATTGTATAGGAGCTATAGTCTGGTGGACTAACATCTCTCTCTCTCTATGAAAAAACACCAAAAACATATATTTGAAAACGACAACATGAAATCCGGTCAATGGTTTGTAATAATATCATTGATTAAAAATGATTTTTAAGTTGTTGATCAACATATAAGCAGAGCTGTAGTTTAAAGGTGTAACATGCTGTATTTTCATTAAAAAACAAAGTAAAGCGTCCCACAAAAATAATCCCTCTGAATGATGACTTCTGCCCCACTAGAATGTGTGGTGGTGTGTTTATCTGCACAGTCTCTCCTCTCTCTGGCTGGATTTTACATAGTAACATTTTGTTGTTGTGTTTTGTAAAGACAATATTCAGACTTAGCTCCACCCAAGCTCCTACACACAGGCTCCCCCCCGACTGCTCGCTTGACGCTCAGGGAAACTTCACTGGAGGGGGGGGGGGACACTTACCAGTTAGAGATACATATCAGTGTAAGCAACTGAGCTCACCAAAGCTGAGCCCCTGCTAGTGAGCCACTCTGACAGAGAACAAGCCAGCTCTGCATTATGACAGAGACACAGCACAACAGGTCTGGAGCACAGTGGAGTGCAGTAGGGCAGAACAGCTGATTGAATGAGTGGGTAGGGGAGGGGCTGCTGCTCTGCTGTGGGAGGGCTCCACCAGCATCTAGTGCCTCGGCTCTTATTGGTGGAGGGTTCAACACAGTTCAGATTGTGTAACATTTTAAGAAATAAATGGGACAAATCATGAGAACACAGATATCAAGTCCAGGTGTAGTACAGGCATTATATAACCTGACCTTAAAAGAGAGAGAGGGGGAGGGAGGGAGACAGAGAGAGGGAGGGAGAGAGAGGGGGGAAGGGGTGAGAGAGAGAGGGAGAGGAGGGAGAGAGAGAGAGGGGGGAGAGGGGAGAGAGAGAGGGAGGGAGGAGAGAGAGGGGGAGGGAGAGAGGGGGGAGAGAGAGGGAGGGGAGAGAGAGAGAGAGGGGGGAGAGAGAGGGAAAGAGAGAGAGGGAGGGAGAGAGAGAGAGGGGGAGAGAGGGGAGAGGAGAAGGGTGGGAGGGGGAGAGAGAGGAGGGGGAGAGAGATGGGGGGTAATTTAATATTCAACAACTTTATTTACATTTTTTGCCTTTTATTTAGTCAGTGATTCTGGAGAATCACACTTGTTGTCAAAATCAGTGAATAGCTCAATGCATCTCTCCTTGCTCTGAACAAGGTTCACGTTTATTATGAACATTGTCCCTGTTTAAACAAGCGTTCTCCAGATTAACCCCTTTATCCTTGTTGGTGTGAAAATCCAGCGGCGGCCTTGACATGGTCATTATCATCCATCATCATCATTACATCACAAGCATTCTTTATAGTTCAATAAGCATCTGTCGTCGATGGTAACGGGTTGAGTTGGCAATGTGGTGTTAAACGCATAAACATTTCTGCCAAGAGCGAAAGTTACGGCCTTTTTGCGAGCGCGATTTCGATCACACGCAAGATAAATTATCAACGGATTGTGAGTTTAATTGGGGAAAGCCAGAGGTGTGGGGCGCCATACTACTGCCTAGTGGGGATCGTAGAATAGAGATTTGATGAATGGGAGGAGTTGCAAGAATTCAGGAATTGGTTGGAAATATGGGCGATAAAAAGGGAGGTTGAAAAAGGCTAAAATAGTAATACAAAAATCAATACAGGATATCAAAGTTGGGTGTCCTCAATATAAATATTATAAAGATTTGTAAAAAAAAAACAGCATTTTCATGTCTAGATAAGACCGTTCAACAGGACTGTGTGGCCGTGGTCGTATCAAGTGATCTCGATGGCAAACAGTCATTATTTTCATAGAACGTTTGGATAACTGCCGTGATTGGTTCAAAATGCTTGCTGTGTCACAATAACAAATAGCATAGCCCCCCACCTCATCTAAACCGAATTTACGCAAAGTTTATCAAACTTAAATGACAATATCTTTCATTTGGATTGATATATACAGTATGCCTAACTCTTCAGATGATGTACTATCACAAAACTAACTCCCCAAATGACATAGTTTAATGGATTGATGGATTTTGGTTTACAGGTTTTTAAGAGATCAGGAGAGAGTGACCCTGCGTTCCAATTCACATACTTTTTCTTTTTACTACACTACATACTAAAGTACAGAAGAGTTTTAGGGCCACAGGAGAGATAAAAAAATCATATAAGGACGATTTTTTTTCATTATGTCAAGAATAAAGACGACAAATACTCAAATGCCTTTGGAGTTAGTGGGGCATCTATGTATGTCCAGCATACTACAATTGTAGTGCATGTATTGGGACATCCTAAATATTTTTCTGGCATACTAAATAGTAGGGAAGTATGGGGATTGGAACACAGGGTGAGTGATAGAGGGAAGGATGTCCCCCCACGTTGGAATTCAGGACAGGCAGATTGAACACATCACACATCAGAGCAAAAGAGTGTTCCGGAAAAAAAAAAGTAGAACAATGAACCACTGCATCCTTTTATTAGCGCCCAAGAATGTCTAGAAATTTAAGACCACCATATTTTTAGAAAGCCCATCAACCTGGCCTTTATATAGCTCCATAAAATAGGCCTCCGTGTTTCGTTGGAGAGATTGAGCTAAGACTTATCTTGCCATCTGAGCACACTTGCTGGCTTCTTGCGAACACTCTCACTCTCTTTTTCTTTCTCTCTCTCTCTCTCTCTCTATATATATATATATATATATATATATATATATATATATATCCCTCTCACTCACTCACCCACTCACTCTCTCTCTCTCTCTCTCTCTCTCTCTCTCTCTATCTCTATCTCTCTCTCACTCACTCAGTCACTCGCTCTCTCTCTCTCTCTTTCACTCACTCACTCTTTCTCTCACTCACTCACTCACTCACCTAATCACTCACTCACTCACTCACTCACTCACTCACTCACTCACTCACTCACTCACTCACTCACTCACCTAATCACTCACTCACTCACTCACTCACTCCCTCGCTCACTCACTCACTCACTCACCTACTCACTCTCTCTCTCTCTCAAACTCACTCACTCACTCTCTTTCTCTCTTTCACACACACACACACTCACTCTCTCTCTCTTTCTCTCTATCTCTCTCTCCCTCTCTCCATCTCTGTCTC
>NC_137225.1:22677823-22685323 GCF_949987685.1 Ammodytes marinus
GTAAAATCACGCAACCCCCAAACTTGATTTGCAAACATGGCGTTGTCCAGGGGTCAGCTGCCCACTCCTTTGACAACAGCATTTGATCAAAAGAGGGAGAGAAAAAAACACACACATAAAGGATAGCAATGTTCCAACTGCAGGGTATACACACGAGTAATGCTTGATTTAATTCAAACAGACACAACATCATAATTCCAGCGCATGCTCTATCAGATAAATTCTACCCGCCGTGCTTGTACAGTACGTGTGTGTGCGTGTGTGTTTGTGTGTGTGTGTGTGTGTGTGTGTGTGTGTGTGTGTGTGTGTGTGTGTGTGTGTGTGTGTGTGTGTGTGTGTGTGTGTGTGTGTGCGTGTGTGTCTGTACTGTGGACCTGGAGGGAATAATATTATGCAAATGTTCTTTTTTTGGGGGGCCAGCGCTGCAATATGCAACTTTGAAAATTCTCCAATTAAGACCAGTCACCTCATAGTCAGGGTCAATGTTGGACTCATAATACATTTCATGCATCGCGAGGGATATGAGACGACATTTTTTTCCGAAGTCGACGCATGTGTTGCTAAGTGCCCTAATGAGTATATCAGCACATACATCAGCGGAAGCACTCTATTTCAAAGATGTCAGTGCACGTTTTACATTATCAGACAGAGAGAGAGAGAGAGTTCTCGGATAATAAAGTGAAAGAACTAGACTTGCGATGTTTCAAAAGGTGGGATATAGGCGATAGAGTCTCAGAAATGGACTGGAGAAGGCTGCAGTGGGCCATTGTCAAGCCCACACTTGTCTTTTATACTTTTATGACCCTATTACATTGAAAGGCCTATCACTTTTTCACCCTCATGTGTGACACAAGTAGTTATTGGAGAGAGAGAGAGAGAGAGAGATTGAGAGAATAAAAATGATTTTGAAGATAAAAGCTAGAACTGAATGGATGGAAGGTCTCTTCACTTTGAGGGCGATAATTGGATAAAGCCAGAGTTAAAATCCGTATTTCGTTTTTTGGAACGTGTAAGTGTTCAAAATTTGTACAGGAAATATCTTGGATACAGCTTCTGTACTTACAGGTCTTAAAAATGCATTTTTCTGTATTTTCTAAGAACAAAATGTATCATAAATCAGACAATAACATATGAACAAATCCATTCTGTAATAACCTTAAGAAAATAATGATAAGAATGTGTATGGAAAGTCTAAAGATGATCTAAATGCTTTAGAAGTTGAGATTTTTGGTACAGAGTAAAAAATGTTGAGATAATTACCGTTATAGATGGTTGCATAAGAGAAATACACAGAAAAAAACAGACAAGGTTATGTAAAATGAACACCTTGGATTGACCAGTGCTCAGAGAAAGAAAATATGGTTTTGCCTACAGTGTTTCACCACAGGCCAATGCTGCTAGGTTGAAAGATAGCGTTCATAGGATAACCTCCTTAAGGGTTATACAGAATGCAATGATGCTATATCTTCTATTTTCAAACTAAAATAAGCGTTATACTGTACATGGGGACCAAGGGCAAACACTTATCTAATCATACATGTAAGTCAGTGTAATGTGAGACCTTTAACCTTCTCCAATCCCAGCTAGCCTTAGAAAATAATGCAAAGGACTGTTACAGCCCACACACTATGTCTTGCATGCTATTAGTTTGACCTTCAATATTAAAGGTAAGCATTCACTGAACTGCGAATATGAGAGCTCAGGCCCATAAAAGAAATTCCACGTGAAAGACATTTGGATGTCGCCTTTCAAACACCACAATTTATAGTCACTCAAACCACGCACTTAATCACATCTCTGACACATATGGCATCTGAAAACAATATTGATTGCTGTTCAGAATTGCAGAAAATAATGTGTATATTTCGACATTTCAGACGCACAGATGACTTCTCTAGAGTGCCAGAAAATGACTGAGGGGAGTGAGTGCACTGGGAGACTCCTGATCGACCTCCAAACATCTGCCAAGGGTTTTCTCTTGCAACGCAACACAGTAGTCAACTTTCGAAAAACAAATTGACGGCAGATATACACCAATGCACTCACTCACTCAATCAGCCGCCCAGCCAGGCCACACACACACACACACACACACACACACACACACACACACACTCACACACACACACACACACACACACACACACACACACACACAGGCCACACACACACACACACACACACACACACACACACACACACACACACACACACACACACACACACACACACACACACACACACTCACACACACACACACACACACACACACACACACACACACACACACACACACACACACACACACACACACACACACACACACACACACACACACACACACACACACACACACACACACACACACACACACACACACACACACACACATTTGTACGGCTATACTTGTGAGGACGTTTGTTGACATAATGCATTCCCTAGCCCCTTACCCTAACCCTAACCATCAAAACTAAATGCCTAACCCCAACCCTTACACTAACCCTAACATAAACCTTATTCATACTTGAACCTTACAACCTAGTGTTAACCCTCAAACAGCTCCTTTAAAGGCATGTCCCAAAGTGAGAACCTGCCAAAATGTCCTCACTTTCCCAAACTGTCCTCACTCTTAAGGTCTAAAACTGAAATTGGTGCTCACAAACATAGCACATACACACACACACATACACACACACACACACACACACACACATACAAAACAAAAATATCAATGCTGTATTCAGAACTAGACATAAATTGGAATTTCTAAAGTGGCATCATAATTTGAAAAGAAAAATTATATGCTAAGCAGTAATTTTTTGCAGTGTAGTTTTGAGCAACAGATCTATATCCATACTAGCCAGGGCACTGCTAGAAACCAACCGTTGGCAAAATTTCACGCAATTGTATTTTTTTTTCTTCACTTTTATCATTTTTACAAGGTCTCCAAATGAAGTAAACATAATGAATAAAATAAAATCCCCTTGGGGTCAAAGCAGCGTGGGAAGTTGTGACTTTTTTTTTTGCTCTTGACATTTTGAGTCCTCCGTAGGCGTCCCTTATGTCTCCAGTCGAGCCTGGCTATATGCTCACTGTTTGTTTGTCAGGGCCCATTGTTACAGGCCAAGGCCCTCATGACAGCAGCCTCCTCATGAAGCGGCTGCGCATGTATTCAACACTGCATTATGTTTCTCCAACAATTCTCTTCCCCCATGGCGGTGTCAAAATATATTAAAGTTCAAGTATTTCCTGAACAGTATGTGCTGTGGATTGTGAAGGTATATGGTTGTTTTTTTTAACTTGTTTTTGAAGCTATATTGTTGCTAGATGGATGTCTTTTTTAGCCTTGTGGCAACATAAGTGGAATATATCTCAACAACTGTTGGATGGGTTTGCCATACAATGTGATACATTTGTGTCCTCTTCAGCATACATTGTGATAACTTTGTTGATCTCCAACTTGCAATCGCCATACCTCCATAATAGTTAGTATGCCAGAAAAAAAAATTTCCCAATACATGCATGTTGAATGCAGTGTGCCAAAAATACCAGGATGCCATAATACATCCAGTAGCATTTTGCAATATGGTTAAGTATGTAGTAAAAAAATTTAAAGTATGTGATTTGGAACGCAGGGTTAATGTACTTTGTTACTTTGCACACGGGCAATAAAATATTACATTGAAACGGAAAATGAGAAAGATAGCAGCTGTCAGATGCAAAACTGGTTGAATAGAGTTGGATTCAGAGAGAGAGAGAGAGGGAGGGAGAGAGAGAGAGGGAGGGAGGGATGGAGAGAGAGAGAGAGAGAGAGAGAGAGAGAGAGAGTAGAGGAAGGGTTATTGCCTTGTCAAAGAAACTCACCGACTTTTTGCAAGGATTGAACCAGTGACCTCGACATTTTGGGATATATTTCTTCGCCCCCAATTTCTAAAAGGAGAATTTACGTCTCCTGAAAAAAAGCACCTCAGCTCAGCAAGACAAGACCAATTAAAACATGTCGCTTGTCCCACACTCCCCCACCCCTCCCCCCATCCCCCTATCCCCCTATCCCCATGCTGTGTGCCTGGTGGAGTCACTAATTCAAATCAAATGGGAAAGTTGCACTGGGAGAGAGAGGGAGGGAGAGATAATGACAATATGTTTGCAGTGAGGAGCATATGAGTCTGTGTACACTAACACAATTATTTGCGTGCCTTTTGTTTAGGTAGAATGTGTGGCCTGCTGTTCTGGCCCAGATGTCCTTCACTGGCTGCCAACAGTCTTTGAACGCATCGCGGGAAATCTAGTCCCGATTTTGGGGGACAAATTGCAAAAGTAGACGTGATGTTTATAATAAGCATAATCAGAATGCCAGATGTAGTGCCTATTTGAGTTTGTGTGTACGTTGTGCTAATGTATTGCGATGGTTAGACAATTCTCTTTGGTTGTTTAAGTCGAAACAACTGCACATGAATAGGGTTTCGTTTTGTTCTTATGGATATCATCATCGACACTTTGCCAGTTAATTACTGGACATTGAAACAACTATTTTCTTGTGTTGAATTGTTGCCAGAAGTGTTTGAATAATTCTGCAAATGATGTACACATTTGAATCTCTTTAAAAAACAGAAATCTAGATAATGGATAAAGGTTCAAATCTTTATAACATTGTTACAACATGTTATTGTCGGAGGTTTTTACGGATCAGATATTGGATACAGTCTTTTTTTTATATGTTGTATATCAACAAGATCAGTAGTTGCTTTATATTGTATTATACAAAATGGACAGCTTTGTTAAACCATTCTTGTTTCTGAAAAGTTTAGCTGGGTCACATTCTCTCTCTCTCTCTCTCTCTCTCTCTCTCACACACACACACACACACACAGACACACACACACACACACACACACACCACAACACACACAATACATTTAGACAAATCTAATGGGAATCAACCAAGTTACTCTAGCCACTCTTTTAAAAAAGCTGAACCCCTTTGTGATTTCAAAACCATAAGAGAGTGGAGTTAGTATATTATTCTTTTTATAAATCCTGTCTTTTTTGTGCCTTTATAAGTGACAGGAGAAGCAGGTATATGGGCCGGGGTATATAGCCCAGGGTCAAAGTCATCTACATGTGTCACAGAGAAACGGTGACATTTTGAACGCACTGGACTGCGACCGCAAAAGGAAAACACAGAACAGCATCAGAAACCAGAAACACACACAGTGTTTGGTTTGGTTTTTCCCCCTGGGAGTATGTGTGTGTGTGTGTGTGTGTGTGTGTGTGTGTGTGTGTGTGTGTGTGTGTGTGTGTGTGTGTGTGTGTGTGTGTGCTTCCTGTGCCTTGTGTCTCCTGCTCACCTTGGACACTGGGTCAGTGTCAGCTGTCAGTGTCGGGTTGAGAGCTCGAATGCTAATGGAGCCGTTTATACCACACTCAATGTCCAACCCTTCTCCCTTTCTCTCCCTTTCTCTCTATGCTGTTTTGCCGGTGAAAATGCCTTCTTTATTTCATGTCCAATGTGGTGCTATTATATTCAGATGTGTTGATAATTACATTTGGCTGCAATGAAGTGGACATTTTAAGTTGAATACTTACGTTAAAACACTATATTCCAAATGGTCTCTATAGCTGTTTGCCAGAAAGAGGTGAAGCTAAAAAAAAAGGGCCAATAGAGAGATAAGATAAGATAGTATTTCTCCAAATATATGCATGTGTTAATGCACATACATTGGTAAGAGTACAGCATGAACAAAGGGGGCCCCCAATGACTGGGCCTTTTTCAGGGGCCTAGATACTTGTGTGTGCGGCCCTGGGCGAAGCTATTAACTTTCTTTCATACCCACTTCAGAATATATTGGACTATTCCTTTAACTTTCCTTTAGTATAGTCCGGGCTGTGAATCTGACCATGGGTAGCCTGCAGTCTCTATCTCTATGAAAGACAGGCAGGCTCCTTTTGAGAAGAGGAGACTGGCCTCAACTATGTGTCTGACAGACGGCACAGCTACTCTATGTGCAGTCCCTCCCTCCTGCCTCTCTCTCTCTCTCTCCCTCTCTCTCTCTCTCTGTACCCCTCTCTGTCTCGCTATCTGTCTCTCTTTCTCTCTCTCCCTCACTCTCTTTGTCTCTTTGTCTATCTATCTATCTATATATCTATCTATCTATCTATCTATCTATCTATCTATCTATCTATCTATCTATCTATCTATCTATCTATCTATCTATCTATCTATCTATCTATCTATCTATCTATCTATCTATCTATCTATCTATCTATCTATCTATCTATCTATCTCTCCCTCTCTCTCTCCCACCCTATCTCTCTCTTCCTTGCCATTGCATAAACGCTAGCAGGTATATACTGCCAACACTTCTAAACTTCAGAAGACAAAGTGCAGAACTGTCTGTGAGTGAGTTTGAACGTCACTGGCTGCATTGCGTCTTTTTTTTTTTTTTTGCACCACTGAAAGAAAAAAAAAGGGTTCACAAAAGGTTTAGTGTTAAGATGTGGGATTGTGCCAGCAGTGCATGTGGTGGTGAGGAAGTTAATGCAGTGTTTTTACTTAGGCTATATAAGGAGCAATTAATATATAAAGTATCATTACGATTTATTATAAGTATGGATGTCCTTTCAGTATATTTGGCCTTCATTTTTAGTTCATAATCAGTTTTGATGACATACAGACTTTGTTAACATATAATTTGTTTTACATAGCAGTTTACAGGGCTGTGTATTAACACCATATTTTTCAGTGCCCACACATCAAATTATTTTACTAACTTTGACATCAATCCATGTAGATTCTTCCCTTCTGGCAGACTTTGGAAATGTAAGTGTGCACAACCATTAAAGGTGGGGTAAGCAATTCTGGAGATGGTTTGTTGACGGTTCACTTTCTGTCAAAATCAGTGAATATCTCCTCACAATCTGCTACCTGCCGTGATGTGTGTGCGCTGAAAGTTACCAGTTTACAGAGCCTGGGCTGTTTATAAACACTTTTTTTCAGCACACACACACACACACACACACACACACACAGTACGAACAAGTAGCGGATCATGAGGAGATATTCACTGATTTTGACGAAAAGTGATTCATCAACAAACATTCTCTAGAATCGCAGACTCCACATTTAAACTCATTGTGAGATGATTTATGATTTGCACATTTTTATTGTTGCAATATGTAAAACAAACATATCAGTAGATGCGTTGCTTAGGCTATTTTTCTTGCCACTTTTCAATACACACTAAATGTATTTTCATAATAGTTATGTCTTTAAAAACGTATATTTAAAAAAGAGTAGAACAAAAAGCATGAAATTTAAAGTAAAAACTGATTCTTTCTATTGTTCATTTTGACTTTTAAAACTCAGACACACGTACCGCACACTGAAAGGTCAAACAGCTTTCATTATATCAACGGACAATCTGCTCAGCGAACACACATGTCTTCTGTCACACAATGTCCTTGAACGCGACACAGGACCCCCATCTCTCCCCCCCCCCC
>NC_137225.1:22690323-22700323 GCF_949987685.1 Ammodytes marinus
AGAGAGAGAGAGAGAGAGAGAGAGATATTTAAGGGGACAGCAAGGTGTTATAGAAAACAGTATGCAACAGTGCAGGGAACACTGAAGTCTCCCCTAATTAGGCATCGGGCCTTTCATTCAGCACATTTATAGTCTAATAAAGCGTGGAGAGAGTGTGCGTGGTGCGCTGTGATTAAACAGACGTTTGCTTTAATACGCGGTGGCTTGAAACAGTATGTGTGTGTATGTGTGTGTGTGTGTGGGGGGGGGGGGGGGGGCTGAGGGAGGCTGGCTACTGGAAAAGTGCCACAGACACACGAAAACAGCCCCATGCTCATCGTATGGACTAATTATCACAATGTTCTCGACTTCCGTGACTTTTTAGACAGCAGGATGGGACACACACACACACACACACACACACACACACACACGCACACACACACACAGACACAGATAACTGTCGAAAATCATTTAATCCATCTCCCAAAGCAAATGCTAATGTAATTGCTTTTTGATTAATTGCGGCAGTTGGCAAAAAAAATGTGGGAAAAACAACAAGCTTGCTGTTGTTGTTATTGTTGTTTTTGTCAGATTATATAGTTGAGTGAGATTCCTCAAAGTGATTGGTTCATGTAAACAGACACCCCCCCTCCCCCCCTTCATTTCAGCTCCTATAGGGAAAGACTGGCAACTTGAAATTGTCACGAAAATGTTGCTTTCAATAATTGTGGTTTCATGGAGTTCATCCCAACTTTTGCAGCAACGATTTTTGACCAATAGTGTTCAACCTTAACATTTTCTGTCCCTTACTACTGTTTTTTATTTATTTTGCTTTATTAGACAGTTTTGGGAGAGACAGAGATGAAATGAGGCAGAGAGGGGGAATGACATGCAGAGAACGACCACGGGCTGGATTCTAACCCGGGCCTCTATGGGGGTGGGGGGGGGGGGCTACCATTTTAGGTATAAGTCATATACTAAGTCTCTGTTGCGTACAATACAGATTGATCAAAGTTTAACTTGGTTGTATATATCATGTCAGAAAAGGCTAGAATTGACCAGGCACAGAAAAGATCAACATTTTTAGTAAAATGCCACTAAATAAACTAATAAAAAATGCTATTACATATGCTACATATTTTAGCATGAGTTAGATACTGTATATACTCTGCACAAAAAACATTTAAAATAATTCAGTTCATGAATATGTTATACGTTTATATAATATATAAGCGAATATACTGTATAATCAAAACAGTGAGTCATAACCTTGCATAGTTGCATTAAAACCGCAGTGTGCTACTGCAGGAGCGAGATCTTACTGTAAAAGTTGCTGAATATAGGGAAAAACTTGAGGAAAGTCGAGGGTACTTAAATATTAATCTAAGTACAGTAGCTACTTGAGTAAACTTGTTAAGGCTTCACAGCTGCCATGTAGAACCCATATGGTCCCCTAAGGTAATCCATTTCTGCAACAGTTTGCTAAAATTAATTGTTAATATGTTCCTCCACGGTGCATGGGCAGCCTCTATTGGTCGCTATACTCCTGCAGCTGTTTTCCCCGAGGCTATTTTTGTATTTTTTTATTTCACAGATTGGATGCTTCTTACAAACGGTTCAACCAGGCACTTGACATGTACAATCAGAATGCAATGGGAGAAAAGGGAAGTCATTGTGAATATATAATGTGCTCCAACATCAGCCTACTTGTAGCTTATTGGTTGCAGATTTTAAAGCTACAATGCGTAACTTTTTCCTATGAATGGATGTCGGATACATTCGATCCAGCATCAAACGAGTTGAAACAAAGTTGATTAAGCCTGATATCAGCTCCACAAAACTCTCTCTGTATTTCTCAGTATGGCAGCGTTTACAAACTGGTGTTGCCCCCTGACCGACACTGGTGCAAGAGCTCAGAAAATCCCAAGAAGCGACCAAGAAATGTTTCAGTTGTTGATTCTACTGCCAATAAAAAACCTGGACGTACAGCAGAAGGTATAAAATCCATGCACGATCACTGAAGGCTTTACCTCATGTAGTGTAGATGCACCGACTGTGTTGTTGTAATCACTCAAAACCCCTCATGGGGGCGACATAAGTTACGCATTGCAGCTTTAAATCACATTGTCCCATGTCACATTATTTCAGGGATAGACTGACAAAATGACTGATGTTGAAAGTAGTTTTTTTAATTAAATTTGAACCATTCCCAAATTCCTGAAGTGGCCCTTATTCTCCTACACAGTGGCTGTGAACAAGCAGTCAAAACGTCCCATAGAGCAGAGTAGACTATAGTAGACCAGGCTGGCTGACCTGAGGACAGTCAACAAGCCTTTTCGCCCAGGAGAGAGAGCTGGCCACGGGCTGAACTTTAAGTCACTCAGCGGGCGGTAACAACCAGCCAATTGTGTGTGTGTGTGTGTGTGTGTGTGTGTGTGTGTGTGTTTACCTTTCCATGCTGAGCCCATTCTATTTCAGTTACATAACTATGAAAGCTTTTTTTTCCTCTTACCTAGAACTTTTGTTTATAATACTGTACAGGTTTGAGATAAAGTCAACGTCATTCTTTATTGTCAACTTCTACAAAAACATTCTTGGCACTGATGGTCTCGTTTTCTATTACATGTCATTTCTGATCATCAGAGGAAAAATTTGACCATTTCAGAAATATTTAAATGTTCTTTGAAGCACCTTTAAGCAGGAGTTAGTCATTTGAGCAAGTCGGACATGAACTCAAATTCCAATCAAGTAACATTGAGATATAAGGAGGTTGCAGGGTTAGGGCTATAGCACTTTATACATACAAATAAAAACAGTGCCTATAACTCCTTACTACAAGCAAAGGTCAACCAACATTACTACACAAGACACACTTTTAAAAGTCATATCAACCATTACACAGAAGTATTAAGTTATATGTGCCGCACTAAAACAAACCCAATATTTGCAAAAACACTGTGTGCGTCCATTTCAGATGGTTAATATGGCAACCACGCGGGAAAATGGCAACAAAAAGAAAAATGAGGGTTCATAAAAATAACTGTCTGCCGCACTAAGCTTGGCTCCGTTAGGCTACTGGTGACACTGTCTGTCTGTGTGCTGCTATGCCATGTGTTCAGCCTACAGCGAAACAATTGAAAATTGTCTTTTTACGGGTGTTGTGGGGCGGTTGATACAGCCAAAAATCAGGTAGAGAGGGGGAAAAAGAGAGAGAAAAGGAGAGATAGAGAGAGAAGGAGGGAGTGAGACAGAGAAAAAGATTGAGTAGACAAAGAGAGAGAGAGAAAGGAAGGAAGAGAAAGAGAGAGGCAGGCAGAAGAGGGAGGGAGAGAGAAAGAGAGAGAGAGAGAGGCGAGAGAGACAGAGAGAGAGACAGAGAAAAAGAGGGAGATAAACATAGAGAAAGAGAGCAAGACTGAGAGAGAAAGGTAGTCATTAAAGAGAGAGAGAAAGGGATATAGAGAGAGGGGGAGAGAGACATAAGAAAAAGAGGGAGACAGACATAGAGAGAGGGAGAGAGAGAAAGAAAGTCAGGCATTAAAGAGAGAAAGGGAGAGAGAGGGGGGAGAGACAGAGAGACAGACAGAGAAAAAGAGGGAGATAGACATAGAGAGAGAGAGGGAGAGAGGCTGAGAAAAAGAGGGAGATAGACATAGAGAGAGAGAGAGAGAGAGAGAGAGAGAGAGAGAAAGAGACAGGAAGAAGAGAGAGAGAGGCATTAAAGAGAGAAAGAGTGAGAGAGCATGATAGAAATAGCGAGAAAGAAACGACTTTGGAGGGCAGTTACCTCGGATGCGGTTTGCCCACATCTCATTAGCGCCTGCTTCCAGCCCAGCTGATGTTCTCCACCCACTAAATTATACATCCGCCACTAATTTGGGAAGAGGGTTTAATATTGTATCTGCTTTATCTCTATCAGAAAACTGCAGGCATTTCATCACTTATTTGTCAGAGCCCTCTAGTTATACCTTCTTAGGTACTCCTTCCCTTTGTCATGTTTAAGACAAGGGGAAGGAGTCTTAAAAGAGCTTAATTTTAAGTGTTGTGACCCACATGGCTTATCACAACTGCCCATTAAGGTAAGAAAAGGCATTGTTGTTGGAAAAGCATTGTTTTTTTCATACACTTGTCAGAAAGTTAAGATTTTGGTGCTACTTTGCTTTCATGTTTTTCATGTTTTCTTTCCTACTAGTTTAAATAAAAGGTCCAACATGTACATTTAAGTGTTTATTTGACTAAACCTTGCGTCGTGATATACACCCATTTTTAACTGCCATTATCTCAACATTTGTTTTTTTCAATGCTTTGAACAAAAAATCTCAACTTCTAAAGCAATAACTCTTCCCATACTCATTCCTAGCACTATTCTGAAGGTAATTACTGAATGAATAGTTAATATGTTGTTAATTGTCTGATTTACGATCCATTTTGCTCTTACAAACATGCATTACAAAACCTTACACAAAAAAAAATGTCTGGCAAAGTTTCATGATGCTATCTGCAACTTTTTTTTTTTGTTCCAAAACACAATATAGCACTTTCATCTCCATTGTCAACACTCTGATATTATAATACATTACCTTTAGAGTTATTGTGAGGTAACATTGCCCTCATAAGCTGCACCCTCCATCTTGGTATGCGACGTGATTGATGCTTGTGTGCGGTAGATCCCCGATAGGTCATGCATATTTAATACAGTAAATGATCTTTCACCTACGATTTTGCCTGATAGATTGCATATTGTACAGTATGAAATATCACATGGTTGTATTTTTAGTTTGTGTTAACAGAGCTGGCACACACAGCATGCGGACAGAGGCCACGCCGGCTGATTATGTTACCGTGATAAAGATAATGTTGTCCATCCATCAGAGAGGCTCACAGCGGAAGTCTATTGAGGGGGTTGTATATTTAAAGATACAGTGTGTAAAATGACATCATCAAGAAAGTTCTACAAAGTTCTAGAATGCAACACTCCCTGGGTAACCCCAACCCTTTCGAATAATAACAGAAGCTACAGTGGCCTTCAAGGACAAGAACAATTCTTAATTTTAAACAATGCACCTGATGACATTCCAACTATGACACTTTTAAGATGGCGGCACTAGGCCTTGGTCCAAGATAGGCAGAAATATGGACATATAGGAGACCATTTCTAAGGGGAAAAAAATATTTCAGCTATTATGCACTAAATTAAATGTACTTATGGATATTATAATTACTTTCTACAAAATCTGCTAGGAAATAAAACCCAAAATTCTACACACTGCAGGTTTAAAGGTACAGTGTGTATTTTAAGAATATTTTAGTTGCATCAAGTGGTGTGAGTTCTTGATTGCAACGCTCCCTCGCTAACCCCTTCCCTCTGTGATAATTTACAGAAGCTACGGTGGCCTTCAAGGACAAGAAGCTATAGTTACTAAAGATGGCATCATCCACCACTGCCTCAAGTCTTTCCACAATATCAAGTGATGAGGTGAAGATGTTTTTAGTTATTTATTCTATAGTACTTCTTCTTCTTGGTCTTCCAATAGGTGTATTTCCCCAGGACGCCCACTACATATAAAAACCCATAAGGCTGTTAAGTTTGTCCATTCTGTGCTACTGTAGAAACATGGCGGTGCAACATGGCGGCCTCCATGTGGGGTGATCCGCTCCTATGTAGATATAAAATGCTCATTCTAAGGTAATAAAAGATTATACACAAATTAAAACATACTTCTGAATATTATATTCCATTTCTACCAAGTCTGTTCTGAAAAAAATGCCAATAAATGCTACACACTGCACCTTTAAGGGGATGGAATCTCTGCAAAGCCATATCACACCAAGCATTAAATTAAAAACTTCAAAGAGTTTACTTTTCAGAGGAGATTCTTCTAAATTACTGCAGAGAAAACCTTAGACAGCTCCATCGTGCTTATAGCTGAAGTTAAGGGGGACTAGAGTCGGATCCGTTCCAATCAACACCTGGCTTGATATGACAGGTTACCAAACAACGCTGTCTAGGCTAACAAGCATGCTGTTGTTTAGAAGCTCTGTTGCTGCTTGTAATTGGGCAGTTTGAATAGAAACAGTTTAAAAAAAAAAAAAACCTTTGCCGAATATAAATCATTCTAACAAGGCTCAGAACGAAGTCAACGATAATTTATTAGAACAAATAAATAAAAAAAGATACAGAAACATTTATCTTCCTATAGTCATGTTTATTTAAAGGTACAGTGTGTATTAGTGGAACAGAAATGGAATATAATATTCATAAGTGTGTTTTAATTAGTGTATATTCGCTTGGAAATCAATTTTTCTTTTTTGTATTACCTTGGAATGAGCCTTTTTTATCTACATAGGAATGGGGTGAACCGCCATGTTTCTACCGCAGCACAGTACAGACAAACTTTACAGCCGGAGATGCACCTGTTGGAAGACCAAGAAGAAGAAGTACTATAGAATAAATAACTAAATACATATTCACCTCATCACTCAATATTGTGGAAAGACTTGAGGCAGTGATGGATGATGCCATATTTAGTAACTATAGCTTCTTCTCCTTGAAGGCCACCGTAGCTTCTGTAAATTCCCCCAAAGGGAGCATTGCAATCTAGAATCGTACATCTAGATGACGCTCAATACTCCGATATTACACACTGTACCTTTTAAATAGTTAATCACAAAAGCATGAAGCAGGGGAAATCAGTTATATTTTGTGTATGCTAGGCAACAGTTCACTATTCTTTGTAGTTGCCCTATGCTTCATTTTGTGTTGGGTTTCTATTGCAAAAGCTGTGTTGCAGTCAATTTAATTTTTTATTATTTTTTGGGGGATTTCTGAACCCATATTTCAAGGATTTCACAATGTCTCGACTAGAATCTTTGGTGAATATTATGTGTTTGCTTAAAAGTGCTACGAGGAACTTTTAAATATTTCTGAAACAGCCTTATTTTTCCTCTGATGATCCTAAACTACATCGCAGAGCAAACGAGACCATCAATGCAAATAATGTTTTTTTTATATAGTTTTTCTTAATGCCTTTGTCATGGGTATACGCTCACCCAGGAACAACAGCTGACGTGGTAAAAATACTACCGCTTTTGTCCAAAGGGGGCGCTAGTATTACCACAAACTGAAAGTTCCTTGGAGAAAACAATTGCTGAAAAAATACAAATGTGTTTCAATGACACACCAGTTGATAGTGTCTTGATTTTCTTTTACATATAGAGGCAACAAAAATCATGAAAAAAAAAACGCAAGTGTAGCTCTACTTTCAGTTTGGTTTCATTCCACTTGCCTGCAATATGAGGATGCTTGGTCAAAAAAACATTGCGGTGTAAAATTAACTTTGAGTACCCTCCGCAATTTGCAGACACATCTTCACAAAAACAACATCAAAATATGCCATCTCTATTCAACAGATAATTGAGACTTTTTAGATTCGAAGCAGCTATTCTATCTCTGTTTTTGTGATAGAATGTTATGCTGTTGCATCCTTGTTTTAGTCAGGCCTCTCATCTCTCCTCCTCCTCCAATAACAGACAATTTTGAGGTTGTTTCAGGAAAAAAACATTTTTGTAGAACCACAGTTTTGTTTTAGTTTTTTGCTAAAGGCGAGTTAGTGTTTCTGTAGAACGCTTTTTGTCAAAATCACTTTTTGTCATAAAATCAGTGAATATCTCCTCACGAATTGTTAGGACTGTGTGCGCTGCAAAAAGAAGTGTTAATACACAGCCTATGCTCTGTAAACAGGCATGTTGATATCTACAATGGGCCTCCTTTTTTTGCTTACATACCAGTTTACAGAGCCTAGGCTATGTATTGACACTGGATTGTGTTCAGTACACACTCGTGACAGGTTGCGGATTGCGAAGAGATATTCACTGTTATTGACATAAAAAAGGCATTTTCACAACAAGCTTTTCTCCAGAATAGCTGACTACACCTTTTAAAGAAAAATAAAACTTGAGGGGCGCTCGTGGTAAAGTGGTTAGAGCGCCCTCCCCATAGAGTCTCAGTCCTCTTTACAGCAGACCCGGGTTAGAATCCAGCCCGGGTTTGTTCTCTGCATGTCATTCCAATCTCAGTCTAATAAAGTAAAAATGTCAAAAAAGTATCTTTAAAAAACAAAAGCTAAATAAACTCACCAATTCTTTCTTTCCATGAGAAGACACACACACACACACACACACACATACACACACACACTCACACACATACACACACACACACACACACACACACACACACACACACACACACACACACACACACACACTCACACACATACACACACACACACACTCACACACATACACACACACACACACACACACACACACACACGACAGCGATACAGAGTTAATCTGGGGCGGAATCACCCGGGGAATAACGGTCCCTCAGCTCATCACAGTCACAGGCAGAGTTGAGGAAGACACCTTCTAGCAAACAGCCAGACCTTAACACATCCAATACCCCTGACGTGTTTAGAGCTCTCTGCCCCTGTGTGCCACGCCAGAGGAGCAAAAAACCTGGAGATTATAGATCGTATTAGATCACAGGGGGGAGATGACCCGCGGGGTGGGATTTTGTTTTTTGGGGGGCGTATATTGAAGCTTTTCCATCATAGGGAAGCAATCGTTTGGGAAAGGCTAAAAGTGACATGGTTGTGTGGTGTGTTTTAACAGAAAGGTATTAGGCCTACATGTTTTTTTTTTTTACATTGGGCATTTCTCGAAATTAAAGATGAAATGTTCACAATGAACTCGATGGGGCGTTTCCAGTGGTGTAGTGGATAGAGCGCGTACCATATTGGCTCAGGCCTTCGTCGCAGTGGTCGCGGGTTCAAATCCGACCCGTGGACCTTCACTGCAGGTCATCCCCCCTCCCTCTCTCTCTGAAGCAGAAAATATTTATTGCCAAGAAGGGTTTTACACCAACAAGGGATGTGTCTTGGTGAATAAGAGGCATTTTCAAGCTTTATTAGATAGTAAATAGAGAGCAATGTTTTATGGTGAGCTTAGAGGATGTCTGCTTTCAGTCAAAATGAGGTTGTGGCCCATTGTCTGCTTTAGGAAGATAGCAAAGATGCATCGTTTGTGTTTTGATAATGATGTTCTTATGAGTTATTGATACTGGAAATTTCATCTGTCAATATCTTTCCAACTTTACCGCAGTCTTGCACTGTCAAATGTATTTTTCAACATAACAACTATTTAATGTATTTTTTTCTCTCTCTCTCTCTCTCTCTCTCTCTCTCTCTCTCTCTCTCTCTCTCTCTCTCTCTCTCTCTCTCTCTCTCTCTCTCATGGCGCTGGTACTCCTAATAATTCCGTTTGTCAGCGTCCCTTTCCCACATCAGATAATTCAAATACATTTTTTTCCCAACGTAACACTGCCATATGGTTCACTCAAAGAAACACACTGCGTTGTGCTGATAAAAAGATTCCCAGATTCCCCGGCCACTCCGTTGGTTAATTATCATTATTTTATATCTTTCAGAAACAGCTGAGGCCTCCTATTTAAAAATCCATAGACAGTATTCCCAAAGCCTATACATACACAGCCAAAAAAAAACTCCCCTCGCTAGCACAGCAAACCCACTATGGCCCAGCGCTATACCGAAAACAATTGCGAGTGTTTGAAAAGGTCCTTTTGATGAACTTCTCCAAACCCCTGTTCAAATCTAAATTTCTGAATACAAAGAGGATAATTACATAAACATCATCTAAGCAAGCGCAGTCTATGATTAACAGGATTCTGTACAACGAAACATGCAGACAGAGAAGAAGTACCAGGCGAGAATTTGAGGGGGTAAGCGTTTTAGTTTTAGACATCTTGCAAAAGTACTCATACCCCCTGAACTTTGCCACATTTTGTCACGTTACCACCACACACGTAAATGTATTGTATTCGGATTTAAGTGATAGACAAACACAAAGTGGCTCATAATTGTAGAGTGAAGTGAAACTGATACATGATTTTCAATTTTTTTTATGAATAAAAAACTGAAAACTGTGGCGAGCCAAA
>NC_137225.1:22705323-22747823 GCF_949987685.1 Ammodytes marinus
AAAAAAAATATGATTTTTTTGCCACATCGCCCACCCTTATAAACACACTATATTATGGATGTATCGTCATCTAAAAATCAATACTAGGTGTAAAGGCATTGTATGGCTGTAACATTGTCAATGGGAATTATACCGTATGCGGATACAATGTTGACAGGCAGCATGTAACGTGGCATGCATTCACTTAAGTGCTGTTTCAAGCTGCTGGATAATGTGAATCTAGTGACATGTATGGCGCCACATTCGCGCCACCTGTCAGCAATTCATTGGCAAAGCGATTGGTTTTCTGTCATGTCCTCCATTGCCTTGTCTACCAACAGAGTCCCAGCATTGTTCAAATTATCTTTATATTTTGCATCACTTTTTGAAGTAAAAACATAAATGTGTTGACATAAACATACATGGAAATATATTGAGTGTGTATAAAAAAAAGTCAGAAAGCATTTTAATATTTTTTTATTACATATCTATACTATATTTGCAAATGTACAGTACTTGCTAAGAAATTTCATATATGCTTCAAATAATTTGACAACATAAATCATGTTTTACCCTCCTTACCCCTAGCCCATTTTGGGGATGTAACAAAAATAAAAAATATGTAGAAAAAACTTGGCCTGGAAGTTTGTACAGATCAATCAATCAATCAATCAACTTTATTGTGTCATTGCACATGTTTCAGAGATACGAAATGATGTTACTAGATGTCAATCATACAACATGTACTTGCACATATACTGTATATTATGTACTCAAAGCATTGTTAAAATATAATCTAATCTTTCCTGCGACGTGGCTCACTTACTGTGGAGGTGAGTATTCCCATTGCGACGATAGTGACCCTGTTGCTCCAATTTCAAACTTGTCTCATTTCTGCATTCTACACTGCTGTAAACACAACCAGACAGACACACAGACATACAGACAGACAGCCAGACAGACAGACAGACAGACAGACAGACAGACAACAGAAAGACAGATTTATATGTATATTTATATATTAGATAGATAGATAGATAGATAGATAGATAGATAGATAGATAGATAGATAGATAGATAGATAGATAGATAGATAGATAGATAGATAGATAGATAGATAGATAGAGATCGAGAAAGAGAGGGAGGGAGATAGCCAGATTGAAAAAGAGAGAGAGAAAGATAGAGAGAGAGACGGACATAGAGAGAGAGAGGGGTGTGATCCTCAGAATGGAAATGACCACTTTGAAAGAGGCCTTTTGGAAAATGGGCCGTCCCAGAGCGTATATAGTAGTTTCCACAGGAGAGACGGGGGCATCAAAAGAAGCTTCTGCAGGATAGTAACAATCCCATGGCACTGGGGAAGGGGGTGCTGGAGCGGTAACCTCTCTCTACACGACCCATCCTCCTATCTGGGTCAAAATGAATAGGTTTCGCCTCAACAACCCCTCCACCTGAACAATGACACATTCTGTCCTATTTTTTTTTTTTTCTTTTTCCGCTTCTATATATCAGAAAATGACAAAGGAGGCGCCATTTAGTTTGTGGCACATCTTTATGTGGTTGTTGCGACATTGAAAAAGCCTTCGTAACGTGACAGCGTTATCTGTTAAAGATGTCTTTGAAGAAGTTGAGGTATAATTGGACTTGTTGCCGTTTCAATTAAGGTTGTTTGAAGGAATGTTTTTATCATATTGTCAAGCAACTGTCATCCAATCAAGTACATTTTCCATTTAAGAGCTTTTTGTAGGACTTAAAGGTGCTCCGAGGAACTTTCAGTTTGTGTTAATTCTTGCACCCCCTTTGGACGGAAGAGGTAGTGTTTTTACTACGCCAGCTGTAGTTCCTGGGTGAGCATACACATGACAAAGGCATTAAGAAAATCTATATAAAACTAGCATTCTTTGCACTGATGGTCTCCTTTGCTGTTACATGTGATTTATGATCATCAGAGGAAAAAATTTACTGTTTCAGGAATATTTAAAAGTTCCTCGTTGCACCTTTTAAATATCCAATATATACACTTTTTAATATATTAGCCTATTTGTAATTGTCTTAGTAACTGAACCAGAGCTTGTTATTTGTACTCAAATTGATTGACAGGTCTCGTGATAGATTGAGTTGTCGTCTAGTATTAGTCTCTGTAAGTCATTAATGTTGTCAATTCAAACACATTAAGGCTTTCTTTGCACCGGCGATGTTTGTAACCAACCCTGTCTCTGAATAACTATTTGCATAAACACACTAATTAACAGGAGAGAAAATATGTTTGGTGGGTTATGTAATGCTGTCCAGGCTGATTTTTTTTTTATGTGTCAATGTAACAGGGAAATATTTACACTGAACATATTTGCAAAACAGTTCACTGCCAACTCATAGTGTTTTTATCTAATTAATGACCTCAGAGTTTTTTTGTTTTCTTTTTAATTACATCAACTCAATATTACAAACTTCTCTGTACATGTAGGCAATACAAACCATCAGAACAAAAATATGCTTAGGAAATGTATTTGATTTCTTACTAGCATCAACATGTTTAATGCCTCCACGCCAGAGATGTCTGAAAGCTGGAAGCATTATGTGTTTCGGGTTCTCCATGTGTCTGTATGTCCGTCTTGGTAATTTGTGTGAATTGGAATTTGTATTTTCTAATATCCCCTCTCAAGTTCCCACACTCCAGAGGGGGTCAGAGCGCAGGGTCAGCCATAGTACAGCGGACCCTGGAGCAGTTTGGGGTTAAGTGTCTTGCTCAAGGACACAATGGTAGAGATGGTGGGCACAGTAGACCTAATACCAACCTCTACTAGTTTTACAACTAACACCCTCCTGTCCGGTGCTGGGGATCGAACCAGAGACCTCATGGTTACTGGTCGGCCACCTTTCCTTTAGGCCATCCTACCACCCCTCGTATCCAAAATAACAGATATATAAATATACAGTACTCTCGGAGTCCATTGTTCTCCCAGTTAACAACAGCCTACCCAAGTTTGCTACATAATGGCAATCAGTTGAATTTATCAGAAGACATTACCGTTGCAAACAGAGGTAAACAGGCCCGGTACAATCAATAGCAATTGTGAAAATCCCAACAAAATCCTAATCATAAAAGCAAACACACCACACTTGATACGGTGAGGAAATGACAGATTGGGTCTTCACTGTTAGACAAAATGACTAGCTGAGATCCATCTTTTGTTGCTTTTTAAACATTCCCTTCATTAGACACACATATTAGAGTCCTCGTGTGTGACGGTGATGAGACGAGAACAACATCGCATATCGGAGACGCCAGTGTGATATTGATTCAGTCACACGTGCTCCCCATGGCAACAGCGGAATAAAAGACATTTGTGCGAAATTAATGAGCTGATTGGATTATGATGCCTTAGTCTTTCTGTTGTGCCCTTATGAGGTAATAATGACAGTATTTATTCATACAGACGTGTTGCCAGATTAATTTTCCACCAATTTTGAGCAATTATCTTCATTGAGGGGTTGGATTAGTTTTTTTTTTCGTTATTCAAGATAAATGAGGTGGAAAAAGTTTTTTTGTGCCTGATAAAATACACAGACTTACAAAGCCTCCCTTATTAAGCACCACTTCTAAATCCCAAAAGCATTCTCATTCATCATTCATAGATAACAATAATTTGTTTGGTGTGTAGTTAGTTTATGTGTTTGTTTTCACGCATTTCCACGCCCAAGGCTTGTTTTTTTTTATTTTTCACCCAGGAAAAATATGATATTTGTGGAATAAAAAATATGTCTATTGCAAAAGACCGGTAGAGCTGGTTCCTTCCCCCTAGGACTCTTTAATGGTGTTTAAAATGCATTCAAACGCTACGTGTTAATGCTGATGCCCTCGGATGTGCTTTGCAGTCACAACGAGTCAGTCTGCTCATCTATCTTTATGCTGTGTACACAACACTGGCATGCTCCCACATTCACGCAACATACACAGTTTGTTAAAGGTTAATCGTGATTTCATTTTCACTGTGATATGTTTGGATGAGATTGATCAATAAAGTTTATACACTTTATCTATGGAGAATAATTCACATTATCGCAATACTTTCATGAGAGGTTGAACATATTTTATTCCAACTGTTTGTATGTATGACTGTGTACTTTAGCTTAAAGACCTACTTCACCACTGGAAATATGAAGGTGTATTGAACTCTGTGATCCTATGTAGTATACATGTGCAAACATTTTAGAAATCGGTTCATCCTAGCCTGAGAAAAGGCAGAAAGAGTGTTTAATGGTCTCACCGTCTAACCCTATATATTCCCACGCGTGACATCACACATGTGAAAATGTAGGGTTAGGATTAACAGGACAGCTGGGCCAAGGGAAGACTGAGGGAAGAAAAACCTCAATCATTATATTATAATAGCGATTTAATAATGATAGAACGCCAGTTCCGTATGGGTGAAGTATTCCTTTAAGCGTAACAACATCAGCCACAAAATCTAATTAGTGAAAGAAGCATTTCATCCATGCTGATCATTCTGATTTAGCATGAGCTTTGCAGCTTTATTGGTTGCTATGCCAACTCTTGCGTTAACCAGGAAGCTTAATTAGCAATGTGTCTTGTTTAACACCTAGCTGTTATATTAATGTGTGTATGCATTGCTACAGTGTCAGTGAATATACATTTTTAACACATTTAGGCAGAATCTCAAGATGTGACTGTATACAGCATTTGCATAGGGAATAATAATACAGTTAGCATCCCGTTTAAGCTTTAGTTTGTAATTTATTTTATATAAATGAATGTCAGTTGAATTCAAGTCATTGCCAAACGAGTTGACACAAAGTTGATTAAGCCTATCAGCTCCACAAAACTCTCTCTGTATGTCTCAGTATGGCAGCGTTTACAAAGTTGTGTAGCCCCCCCCCCCCCCCCCGTACAGCAGACGGTATTAAATCCACGTACGATCACCAAAGGCTTAACCTCATGTAGATGCACCGACAGTGTTGTTGTAATTACTCAGAATTCCTCATGGGGGCGACAGCAGTTATACACTATATTTAAGCATTATTACTTATTGAAAACGAGGTAGATTTAAGTGGGAACGGCCTTATGGACTCAAAATGTCAAGCTCTGATTCATATAATAACAATACTAATAATACTAATAATAATAATAATAATAATAATAATATATATAATAATATATATAATATATATAACATTTATATAGTGCTTTTCTCGCCGCACTCAAAGCGCTTTACATAACAGTAAACAAACCAAAGGAAAATGTAAAGTTGATGGGTCTTGGGTTGGTGGGTGATCTAGGGGTAGGCAGAGGAGAATCATCATCTGTCCTCATTGCATTCTACCACCAAGCAGCAGCAGAAGTCCAGTGTGTGTGTAGCCAACGTTGCTTGGCGCGTTTCAAGCCTCTTAACCCCGGGTTTGACGGTCTAATAAATGTTCAGCCCTCAGCCCTTGCTTCTTAAATCTTACTCTCACAGCTGTATTCCCCGTGTTGACTTCCATTCAGCTTCTGCATTGATGTCAACCCCCTGTGTGTGTGTGTGTGTGTGTGTGTGTGTGTGTGTGTGTGTGTGTGTGTGTGTGTGTGTGTGTGTGTGTGTGTGTGTGTGTGTGTGTGTGTGTGTGTGTGTGTGTGTGTATGTGTGTGTGTGTGTGTGTGTGTGTGTGTGGGATGGGGGGAGGGGTGTTTGTGCCTTGATATCAGTCCGCAGTCTGCTTCGTGTTACCCCTGCTATAGCAACTTATGGACTAATATGGTCCTTTGATTTTGTTTTATTTTTTTTTATGTGGGGGGACATGAGTGTGTGTGTGTGTGTGTGTGTGTGTGTGTGTGTGTGTGTGTGTGTGTGTGTGTGTGTGTGTGTGTGTGTGTGTGTGTGTGTGCCTTTATGTCAGTCCACACTATGCCTCGTATTACCCCTGCTATAGCAACTTATGGACTAATATGGTCCCATGCTTTTGTTTTATTTGGGACATGACTGTTTGTGTGTGTGTGTGTGTGTGTGTGTGTGTGTGTGTGTGTGTGAGGGGGGGGGGGGTGTAGTCCTTCTCTGGATGTCATCCCCCTCTCTGCCCCATTTCATCTCTGTCTCTCCAAACTGTGTGATAATAAATGCCCCCCCCCCCAAAAAAAAAAAATAATAATCTTGAAAAATAATGTAAGTTCCGGGGCGATTTCTCTTTGCAGACTGTCTTTTCATTCCCTCAGTAATAGCAGCTTTGCCTCTGCCTGTCGCGAGCTGTCACTTTGCTCCCATGATGACTGCAGAGTGCCTCAGAGTGCTCCGCCAGTGACGTCCATCGTTTTATTTAAGAACCCATTAATTGGGCGGCCTCTCTCTTCACTTCCAAATGGATCTCTAAAAAAAAAAAGTCACATTTCTCAATCCGCTTCTTACTTATTTATATGTGTATGTATTTGTTTTATTTAAAGGCATACTAGGTAATCCCGGATAATGTTTGTTGACAAATGTTTCTCATCAGTGAATATCTCCTCACGATCCGCTACCTGTCAGTACTTGAAAAGAAATCTTGTGTTAATTCACAGCCTAGGCTCTGTAAATGTATATGAACACAAAGCAAATTGTGAGGAGATATTCACTGATTTTAACAAAAAAGTTATTTATCAACAGAAATTCTCCAGAATTACCTTAGTATTCCTTTAAGGGCATCGCATACACTACTTCTTGAGATTTAACCAAAAGTGGCAAAACATGGGATGTTTAAAAAAAAGGGACTGCCCATCTTGCCCACACGATAAGTACTATACATTGTGGGTGATAAAAATGCGCTTCACTCTATCTTGTACATCATTTATTTTGCTGTGTACAAGCCCCCCGAAAGCGTTATCTGTGATTGTATCTGTGGGGCGTATGTATAGGCATTCATATAGACTGAGAGCCCCTCCAACTCCTCTTTCTCCTCCAGCTTGCCAAGAGGTTTCCGATCAGCGTAGATTATTCCCAGCCGAGCCTGAAGGTTTCATCTAAATGTCAGCAGGCAAAAAGGCGTGTCAGGGAGATAAAAGCTCGGATAGCAAAACGCAACATCAAGGCACATTCAACAATGTGTGTGTGTGTGTGTGTGTGTGTGTGTGTGTGTGTGTGTGTGTGTGTGTGTGTGTGTGTGTGTGTGTGTGTGTGTGTGTGTGTGTTGGGGGGGAGTATAGGAGCTATAGAGAGCAAGCCATTGTATACATGTCGGTGTGATGGTATTGACTGATGCTGTAGTGTGGGGATTCCGATTGCCTTTTTCACCCCTCAATGCAAAGTTTATCTCTCGTGGGTTTGTGGCTGTCGTTACATTTGAAATGAACTGCTGGTGTGTTTGGATAAGAAGTCTACAGTGACTGACAGTGAGCGCAAATCTATACCGTTTCTGGGGGTTCTTGAAGACCACAGGTGAAAAAGTTTTGATGTATCTTTGTCAATACAATTTGTTCAGAATGGCTTTATATACAGTATAACTATATATACTCTTTTAAAATATACTGAAAAGTGCACCTTTAAATAATAATAAGAGCCTTTTAAAAAATGTATTGGCGTAATTTTGACCACTAAATGGGCCAAACATCTTTTTACTTAATGGAAGCTACAATTCATGAAGCTATAATTCATTTTCCATATCCCTCACTCTCATCCTTCCAACTTTTCAATGCTTTGTGAAGTGAGAATGTCCGATTCATCTGATATAACTCCCCTTGGTCAAATTAACCCAACATGCTCTCCTCAGTGCCATACACAGACACACACACACACACACACACACACACACACACACACACACACACACACACACACACACACACACACACACACACACACACACACACACACACACACACACACACACGCACAGCGATCTCCCTGAAGTCTTGGTTTGACCCAGACAAACCCTTTAACCAATGATGCATGTGATGCTCTCCTCACCCTGGCAACGCTCCCTTTCTCTCTGCCCTCTCAGATGGGGTTACGACCCCGCTCTCGCAGGGGCACACGGTCCACAGATGAGACCGCACCGCATGTGTTTGATCTGAGAACTGAGCTGTTTTAGTCTCTTTAAAGGTGCAGTGTGTAACTTTGGGTGTGTCGGAGAAGTGAACATGTCCTAATTATATACTCGTCACTGAGTAAACAAACTTTTCCTCACAGGGAAATGTGATCCCTGGAACACTGTTTGAAGTTAGAAAGCTTCCTGAAAAGTTACTGTTTCACTGTTGTTGTTGTTTACAGCAGCAGGGCCCACAGTTTGGCTTACAAACATATTCTAGTCTTACATTTGGTTCCAGGTGTCTCAAAATAGTTTTGATTTATGATAGATGATAGAATTATTATTCAGAATTCCACATGGAGAAAATATGTTTTGTAAGCTAACTGGAGGCTTTGTAAATGTACACAAATCGCCCTCATTTGAAACTGAAAAGTGCACCTTTGAAAAAAATTAAAAATTCAACGGCCCTGTGTTTATGTAAACTCACAATGATTGGTTTCGCCTAGCGCCAAGGATAATTACCAAGGGTTTTCCCTTTATTGAACGGTAATTACAAAAGACAAATAGACTGCGAGCGACTCACTTCCTGAGTAAAATCAGCCCTCTCTCTCTCTCTTTCTCCCTCTAATTCTCTCTCTCTCTGTCTCTCTCTCTCTCTCTCTCTCTCTCTCTTTCTCTCTCTCTCTCCCTCTCTCTGTCTCTGTCTGTCTCTCTCTCTCTCTCTTTCTCTCTCCCTCTCTCTCTCTCAGTGCAGCTGTGGGTGGCTACGCGCCGCCAAAGAGACAAAGTGTGTATTGGTGCTGCGATCCACAAGGAAAACTGAAATAAATAGCCCAAAGGTGTCTGATTAAAATATGAATGAATGAACGAACGAGGCAATAATTATACAGTGTTCCTTGACCAGCTTTCTTTATTTTACTGCACACAAATTGCTAACAGCCTAAGTGAGGATAATAAATCAAAAATCCTTCTGTACTGATTGTATTGCCACTTTTGTACTTTGCAATTTGACGATACTGACACTGAATCTACTCTAGAAAAGCTGATTTCAAACCTTTTTTAACATGCACTTTTAATTACGTGTAATAGTGCTCACTTTATGTTGACTTTTTGACGGGCTTTGATTGTTTGTCAATTGTACTGCCTGTTGACTGACTAGTCTGTGCTACTAGATACCTGCATATCCCCAATGATATGAATTCATTAACCAAATCTATCTATCTATCTATCTATCTATCTATCTATCTATCTATCTATCTATCTATCTATCTATCTATCTATCTATCTATCTATCTATCTATCTATCTATATTTCCATATTTCCATCTATCCATCTATCCATCTATCCATCCAATCATCCATCCATCCATCCACTTTTGTACTCTACAATCTGACACCATCCGCCCTGAAACTACTCTAGCAAAGCTGATGTATCAAACTTTTCCCCCCTCCTCTTAATCTGCCATTTCCAAAGTCGCGTGAGGCACACCGGCCCCTGATACGAAGTACGCACATTATCAACCCTAATTGACTTCTGTCCAGGTCTTGACTGAAGGTCACGCTAGGCCAGTTAGACAGACAGACGAGTAATTAAAAAAAACCCTCTACACTCTCTGCTCTTTAAGACACTCATTTGAAGTCCACCATTCATTTGGTACGTCGTTAGTCATGCTACGTCCAACTCGAGACTGTATGTCATGAAACTTCACATTTTTCCCATTCGCGTACAGTGTTTAATCATTAGCGATATGCTGCTTAATTGAAGGTGGCACATGAGGAAATGGTTTACCTGACACTTGACGAGCGTATAGGGATGGGGAGGGCGCTTGTCAGTGAAGGTGCCAGGGCCCCGATACTGTCTCTCTGCTTCATCAGTCAGAATCTGTCGGAGATGTCAGCGATTAACGAGAGGTTAAAATGTTCACACTAACTTGGATTGAACTTGGTCTTGTTTCTACACTTGTATAGAGACTATGGGCCTCATGGGTTATGGGCAGTCTACGGGGTATTTATAAGAGTTATGAGTACAGTACTGGGTGATTGATTGGTTCATAGAGATCAGATTACATGTATGTAAATGTATGAATTGGTGGACAACTAAAACATTATGCCTGTTTGGGTTTTGTTTTGGCAACATTTCGTTGTCATCTGTGACAATGACAAAATATAACTGAACTGATCTGAACTGAACGTTAGAATGTGTTCATAATTCGTACCTTTCTCATCATGAGTCAAACTTTAGGATGGTCTAGGGGTAATTCAGTTTTGAGTGTTGATGAGTTATCAGTAGGTAAGTCCAGTTTCATCCATATAGTTTTAATGCATTGATGTTATTGTTTTAAAATGCTTTTTGGGATACATTTTTAACCATGTGAACATCGCCGATCAACTCCAATCGTCACTAGTAAGAAAAGTCGCCGAAAAGTCAGAAAAACACTCAGCACGCTATCACTGGAACACTTGATCCGGAAATAACAATAGGACGAGAAACTACTAAATGAATGAAAGGGAGGTTGAAAATGTCCACTAGCCCAACTTGGACTTGGAACTCGTGTTTCTCTATTTGTAAAGATATTGTAACATGTTCATAATAATTCATAAACACACATTTGAATTGTGTCACAAAACACTTCATGATTAAAAAAAAACACTGGCTGTCTTCGAAATTCAAATATTTACTTAAATGTCGTAAGTGGATGTATATTTTTCTTTGTGGAAAAAATACGAAACGTTTTACAGAAAAAGTAGCTAAACTGAAATAAAGACATAAAAAAGAGGGACAAAAGCGCCAATGCATCCCATCATTGAAGGTGTTGAATCATCATACCATTCTCTATAGAAGCGCTCTAGTTAAGAATATGTTCGAGAGGTGACACATCTGACATTAACACCTCTCTCTACATATCTGAAGATCCGTGATGTTGTATCTACATCAGCTACTATAGAGGAGAGAGCAGCATGGGACTTAAAGTAATACTTCACCCATACAGAACCGGTGTTATATCATTATAAAACCGCTATTATAATATAATGAATGAGGTTTTTCTTCCCTCAGTCTTCCCTTGGCCCAGCTGTCCTGTTAATCCTAACCCTACATTTTCCCATGTATGATGTCACGCTTGGGAAAATGTAGTTATAGACAGTGAGACCATAAAACACTCGTTCTGCCTTTTCTCAGGCCAGGATGAACCGATTTCTAAAACTTTTGCACATTTACACTATTAGAGTTCAATACACTTTCATATCCAACCGGTGAAGTAGGTCTTTAAGTATTGCATTGCCAATAACTGCTGCTGTAAGTGCTGTGCATATGACAAATACACCATCTTAGATCTATCAACTGAATGTATATAATTGTGGACAAACCATTCTTAATGACACTCTGTCCACATCTTGTATTGACAGGAGTCGCTTTCCTGTTTTAGCTCACACATATCACAGTAATGCACAGGTGTCCCACTCAATCAAATGCTCTGTCGACCGCAATTTCCGACCCCCATTCACTGACAATGTGTACATCTAAATGCAGATGTCGCTTATGTCACTGTTCCTATGGAAACACTGGCCAGTTGAGTTGTCTTTGTGACCGGAGCACTTGCAAACGATGAGCCCTCAAAGACATGGAGATATGTTTCGCTGCCATTGCGGTTCAAACCAATCAGAATCAGGCAATAGAGCATAATTGTACTGTATGATAATGGCTTAATTGTACCATGTGGAGCACCTTTGTGGAAGCATCTGCAACTTTTTTTTTAACGGGATGTTCCTTTATTTGTGTCGCCTGTCTTTGTTAGCCAATATACAAAAGGTATTACAAATTACACATTTTAGATTGCATTGTAATTTTCATAATGGTTCCAATACAATAGATATCAAATGGAGAAAAGAAAATAATACCGGATAAACCCATTATCACATAGCGATATCATGGAGAAAAAAAAGCTTTTTAAGATTACCATTGAAATGTAGTTTTTCTGTTTTGTTTGGGCAAATTCTTCCCCGATCCAACAGCTGTCATAGTGACTAATTGTTAGGCAGTTCTATTATCTTGCATAGTGTGCGTGTGTGTGTGTGTGTGTGTGTGTGTGTGTGTGTGTGTGTGTGTGTGTGTGTGTGTGTGTGTGTGTGTGTGTGCGTGGTTGCGTGTGTACATGCGTGTGTGTGTGTGTGTGTGTGTGTGGGATGAGAATGTGCAGCCACTTGTGAAAAGGAATAATATTCACTTACAATCATGCGAAATGTAGGCTGATTAAAATTGCTCAATAAAAAAAAAAAGATGGAACAATTTTTTTTTTTTAAGTCAGCTGGAATGCCCATGAAAATATACCAACACACACACACCATTCACATAACCAGCTACTGTGTTCTCGTCTACAATGTAATCTGTGGACACGGTTCTGCAAACAGAACAGCCAAGACAAACTGTCACCTTTATTGTACTTGGCAAATGAAGTGATTGCCGTTGTGATTTTTTGAAACACAACACATCCATAGCTGGTACAGAGACAAGGGAAAACTCATATTCCAATCCCCATACTTCCCTACTATTTAGTATGCCAGAAAAAGATTTGGGATGTGCCAATACATGCACGTCAATTGTAGTATGCTGAAAATACACATATGCCCCACTAACTCCAATGGCATGTTGGAGAATTCATCTTTATTCTTGACATTTCTCAACAAAAATCTGCCTTATCTGATTTTTTTTTCTCTCCCGTGGCCCTAAAAACTCTTCTGTACTTTAGTATGTAGTGTAGTAAAAAGAAAAAGTATGTGATTTGGAACGCAGGGTTAGTATAGTGTAGCGATCACACACAGACAGCTCTGAGGCCGCCTGGCTGTGGTGAGTGAAGGGAGACTGGACACATCACAGCAGCTCGCGGCACTGATGAAGCCTGGCCCAAAACCGTGGCCTTGCCAATCTGTCATCCACTGTTTGCCCTATACACAGACAGAGAGAGAGAGACACACACACACACACACACACACACACACACACACAAAAGTTTGTACGGCTATACTTGTGAGGACTTCATTGATATAATGCATTCCCTAGCCCCTTACCCTAACCCTAACCATCAACACTAAAGAGTTATAGTACAAGTAGAGACACACACAAACACACACAAACACACACACAGACAGCCCAGCCATTCAAGAAGTCAGGACTGGGCAAAATGTCCTCACTTTCCAAAAATGTAATTTCTTCAACAACTGGTCCTCACAAAAATAGTTGAACAAACACAAACAGACACACACACACCCACACACACACACACACACACACACACACACACGTTCACATGTCCAATCTACAAATCAGTCATCTGTTGCTCTTGTGCGACCTCCGCCCACCAGCGTTTGTTGCCTGACTGACACCAGCAGCCGGCCGGCCGGCCTGCCACAGCAGTGTGTGTGTGTGTGTGTGTGTGTGTGTGTGTAGGGCAAACAGTGGCGTCTCTTCACGGGGAACCTGTTTGGAACGAGACGCTCTTTGATTCCTGTGTGACCCGCGGCTGCAAAACAGACCTCAGGTCAGTTTCCCTCACGCCAGCCAATGTCACCGCCAGGTCTGACTAGTCGACAGGAGTGTTTTTTTTTTCGTTTTTTTTGCTCAGTTTATTTTGGCAGGTGAAGACAATGCCATCGGCGTGACATAAGTGGGTCACAAACTGCAGGTTGTTGTGTTTTCCTCAAGAACATACATGCCAGTTTTGAGACTTAGAAAAGAGGGAGGATTTCAAAAACCAAAGCAGCGTCTGGGGCTTCAAAGACATTGGCTCCTGCATTATGGCAACTTTAAAGTAACTATGAGGAACTTTTAAATATTTCTGAAACAGTCTCATTGTTCCTCTGATGATCATGAATTACATGTAACAGCAAACGAGCCCATCAGAGCAAAGAATGCTGTTGTTATATAGTTTTTCTTAATGCCTCTGTCATGGATACGCTCACCCAGGAACTACAGCTGGCGTCATAAAAAAAAAACACTACCGCTTTTGTCCAAAGGGGGTGCAAGAATACTTTGTATGTAAAATACTCTCATCTTATTAGTAGACATACTGTATATTACTTATAATTGTAGCCTATTACTTTGATAACTTTTTTGGTCCATCTGCGCTGGATCGAAAAAAGAGCCCTTAACTGTGAAACCTTCCTCTTCCATAAACAATGGAATTTTCTAACATACTTCTTTTAGTTTACTCTCCATTTCTCATGGAGCGACTGCGCGACATGGGCGACTGTGGCTCAGCTGGTAGAGCGGGTCAGCTGATGATCAAAGGGTTGGAGGTTCGATCCCCGCCCTGCCACCTGTGTCATGGTTGTTGTGTCCTTGGGCAAGACACTTCACCCACCTTGGCCTCGTGTGAATGTCGATAGTTAGCCTGCTATCGGTGTATGAATGTGTGTGTGAATGGTAACGTGGGAAAGGAAAACAGGTCTCCCTTGCAAAAGAGTCTTCGGTCTCAATGGGATTTACCTGTATAAATAAAGGGAAAAGAAAGAAAAAGAAAATGTATGTTTCTCACTCCATACATGTACGTACATGCCAAGAAAGTGTGATGTATTGCTGTCGGCTTGGAAAAAATATTCTTAAAGATTCAAAGTGTGTATTGTCATATTGCACAATAATAAACATGTTCTCAGTCATACAATGAAATTCTTCCTTTGTTTTCCACAGACTGAATGCCAAGAAAGAAACATGAAAAATATGCAAAATACAAGTAAAATAGAAATAAAACAGCAACAATACAGAATATACAATTTACAATGCACGTATGATGTATAGTAACAAGTGGTGATAACGAAAAGCCAGAAAGGTGTTAAAAAGATTGTAGTACATCGGTCGAAAATGCAGGAGAATTTTTGACCGTAGGTGGAAAACGAGAGAATGCAAGTATGCTCCACGAAAAACTATGGAGCAACTTGTTAAGAGAAATAATCATATTCTGACCACGTAAACCAACTCAATAGGATTGCACTGGCCCATGTAATGCCCAGCAGTTTGCCAAATCCATGTGTCAAACAAAAACAAGTTGGAACTGCCGACTAGAATTAACACCAGAGTAGATATATCTGAGGGCAAAGTAAACTCTATAATGATCATGGTTAGGCAGACTTTGCTGCAGGGGGTGGGAAGTCAAATTGGGCTTATTTTTTTTTTTGCCTGGACCACCCACCTCTTTACCCCCCTCTAGGCCCTAGCCAAAATCTAAAAAACCTGGCAGGATGACAGTTTACCAAAAAACCTTGTCCAATTAAAAAGCAACGATTGGAAGCCCATGTGACTTTTGTTTACGAGCCCCTGGTTGGCTTATAATTGGCCCAGTGTCGACCACTAAATGAGCCGAATGCTAAAGAAAGAAATAATAAAATAAATAGCAATGCACCAACTTCACTATGGTTGACAAGAGAAGGGAAAACAAACACGCTCACGGGCTCAAGCCAGCGCTTACAGTATCGATGGCTTGTCAGATTAAATACATCACATTATACTGAAGTCATTCTCTGCTGCAGCCTTTCATGGACCTCTGATCCACGGGGGGGAAATGTGTTACAGGGGGCTGGGAGGTGGGTGTCAGATGGGATTGAGTGCCCTGAAAAAATATAGAATTTGCGGAAATTTTTGTGGAAATATGATCATATTCGTCCGATGTTTTACCTGTTCAGATGCCCCCCTCATACATTTGAATGGACATACATTTTCCATGATTCTTAGACAGGAAATTTGACAGGCTGCAATGAGATTTTCTGACATTACACCAAAACGTGACATTGTGTGGACCATAAACAACTTCAAAAAGTCATAATGTGTAGCCAATAAACCAAATATAGAAGAAAAGATAGACTGGACTGGCTGCATGGTATTTCTAAATCACTAGTTATATTGTTTCTGTTAAAAGAATACAAAATATATTTGCAAAGTGCTTGAAAGTATCCGTTAATTTATTGATATTAGTTAGTTATTGATTACAAAAAATTCGAAAGACACTTTATTCTATTTGTGGATGGTGTCTTGTGTTACATTTCTTTGTACATTGGACAGAAAAGAATAACATAGTCAAGTATTTTTTTTGTATTGCATATGATCTATGGGTTCAGTTAGAGTAGAAATCCACCATTACAATATTTTTTTTTTGTATTTGGATCTTAATCTACTTCTGTACACACATGGTTAACGCTAAAATGATGGGATCGGAGGTGAAATGAGCCTTTTGTGCAAGTGTAACAGTCTCTACTCTCTACACATTCTGTTTTATGTCTTCTGACGAAGTTGGTTCACCAGCAAAATGCAGAACCAGAGGTATATATATGCAGCAGTTCAAAACCCTCCTATCTGATGAATAAAACATTCTCATAGACAATCAGACTCTGTTTGACGTGTGTGTGCGTGTGCGTGTGCGTGTGTGTGTGTGTGTGTGTGTGTGTGTGTGTGTGTGTGTGTGTGTGTGTGTGTGTGTGTGTGTGTGTGTGTGTGTCAAATCACATGCCAGAATCTCTCATGGCTGTGGGCTAGATTTGTGTGTGTCAGTGATGGAGTCAACCCAGACTCACAGTCAAATGTGTAATAGCTTGGTTGGTAACACACATAAAGACAATTACAATCTACAACACCATATTTTTTTTTTCAGCGCACACACACAGTGAAGACAGGTAACGGATCGTGAGGAAAAATTCCCTGATGATTTTGACGAAAAAAGAAAATTGTAACAACAAGCGTTCTCCAGAATCACTGACTACACCTTTAAAGGCATACGAAGCAATTGTAATCCAGATCGCTTAGTACGCCTTTAATGGAGAATATATCCTTAAATATAGCAATGTCCACCATGTTTTTTTGTTTTGTTTTCACTGAGGCAAACTTGAAAGTCACGTGACATACACACTGTCCGTAAGAAATGAAAAGCAGGACAACCGTAAATAACTCACACTTTCATGGCAGTGTTATTCAAAACGTCTACATTTTGCGCAGTGTATAACACATTTCACTGTGAGACTAGAGACTGGGGTTGAGGGAGCAGCGACAGAGAGGGAGAGAGAGAGAGAGATTGACAGAGAGAGAGAGAGATTGACAGAGAGAGAGAGAGAGAGAGAGAGAGAGAGAGAAATAAAGAGAGAAAAAAGAGAGCTACAACCAAGTCCATTATGTGTTCTCTCTCTCTCTCTCTCTCTCTCAGTTAAATCAACGTGGCCTCCTCCCTCGGCCGCCCCACCGTCACCTATGGACTCTCTCCCATGGCTCCGCGAGCAGCAGGGAAGTCTGATAATTGGTTAGGCCACTGCACAGTCAGACACACTGCTCTTTTCTTACCTCATTAGAGACGCCCATACAGCCCCACATTGAAATTCTAATAAGCCTTTTTTTGATTCAAGCCTTCTTTGACATTTGCAGATATATCCTACAGTATATATATATATCGAATGGGTACGTTCTTATGTTATAACACCAAGGGACACGGACTTGTTATTTGGTATTTGATTTGCCTTTAGATTGGGTGTGACAATGAGCCGAGATAACGTTTTTCGAAACGTCTGAAAACGTAAAAGATCAAGCATGAATAGAAAATGTACACCCGCCACACACACACACACACACACACACACACACACACACACACGTCTTGCATATAGAAGTAATTGGTACAGTGTTTGTTCTGTGTATTAGGAATGTAAGCAACATAGAATGGGGGGGGGGTTGTTTTGCTTAACTGCTTTGATTGTGTTGAACTGCATTGGACACTTTTATCAACCTACGCATTGAATTATTATTATTATTTATGTTTGCTAACCAGTCTCGATGGAAATTACGAAAACGAGAAAGGCGTTGTTTCTTCCATACTTTCTTTGAAAAGTTGTGTACTACACTGTGTGTGTGTGTGTGTGTGTGTGTGTGTGTGTGTGTGTGTGTGTGTGTGTGTGTGTGTGTGTGTGTGTGTGTGTGTGTGTGTGTGTAGTCCTCAGGTTCCTCATGTGCTTGCCTTTAGCTGTTAGCACCTGTCCATTTAGTTTACACCAAGGACCTGATGCAGCAAATGCCTCCCTTCTGTTCTTCTGACTAGATCCGCAATATGTCTATTCATGCTTCACACTGATTAAAGTTACAGTGTTGTGCTAAATATATTGAGAGAGATAGATAGATAGATAGATAGATAGATAGATAGATAGATAGATAGATAGATAGATAGATAGATAGATAGATAGATAGATAGATAGATAGATAGATAGATAGATAGATAGATAGATAGATAGATATATACAGTGGATGGATGGATGGAGAGAGAGAGAAAGAGAGATATCTTGTTAAAACTGACCTCACAGGGGTAAAAAAAAACCTGCAAAGTGGACTAATACCACTAAATTAACCCAACTTATCTCTCACACACCCTCTCATTATGATCCGGGCTTAATGGACGTTGGATTTTTCAGCCCGTGTGTGTGTGTCAGTGATTATACGGGCATTCTGATCCCCCAGCATGCCCTCTGTTTTGCGGTTTGCCTTATGGGAAATGACTAATGGAGTGTTGTGCTTAAAGGATTGTGCGGTGTGTGTGTGTGTGTGTGTGTGTGTGTGTGTGTGTGTGTGTGTGTCCCGGGTCGTGGTGAAGTTAATTACCTGGGATTGAACAGTTACTTTGTCCCTCTCCGGGGAGGCGGTCGGCAGCAGACAGGAAAGGAAAGCAATGTCTCTTCTTGAACCGGCTGCATATCCAGGTCACCGTCGAGAAAAAACTAAACCTTTATCTATTTATTTATTTACTTATTTACTGCTTTAACCCTCCTGTGTGGGTGTGGGTGTGTGTGTGTGTGTGTGTGTGTGTGTGTGTGTGTGTGTGTGTGTGTGTGTGTGTGTGTGTGTGTGTGTTTTCATCATCTTCAACAGTTATGTGATAACCTTGTATTCACCAGGATTATTGCAGCATTTCTATAAGCAAGTCAAGGTTAAGAAAAAAAAGTGTTTTCGTATATAAACCAACAGCTTAAGCAGTTATTTGAACCACTGTAATTATAGGTAACTCTGAAAGTAAATATTCCTAAAACATGATTACCAAGGTCTTTGAAACCTGAAATATACCACACCAGGGTTCACTTGCAAGCCAACCAAGACCCAGGTTTTCATGGGTACATGGATCGCTAGTCTACATGGAAAATGTGAAAGCTCAATTAAACTCTGCTGTGGACCAAACAAGCAAACTCTGGTCCGTATGAAAATGTGCACCTTGGTGTGCTTGGTTTATTTGAGGTGGTAAAAGCAAATTGGACCAAATATAGGTGTTACAAAAAAGAATTGCATCTTGGGTAAAGAGAAACAGACTTGGTCCAATGAAAAGGTGAAAGTCCTGATTACAGTAAATAGTGTGGGACGATCACATGACACAGTAGGTGTGAATATTCCTAAAATATGAGTACCAAGGTCTTTGAAACCTTAAATATACCACACCAGGGTTCACTTGCAAGCCAACCAAGACCCATGTTTTCATGGGGTCCGCATGTAAATGTGAAAACTCAATTAAACTCTGCTGAAGACCAAACAAGCGAACTCTGGTCCGTATGAAAATGTGCACCTTGGTGTGCTTGGTTCATTTGAGGTGTGAAAGTAAATTGGACCAAACATAAGAGGTACTAAAAGAAATTGCATCTTGGGTAAAGAGAAACAGACACGGTCCAACAAAAAGGTGAAAGCCCTGATTGAATATGGTGAGACAATCACATAACACAGTCGCTTGTGGTTTATTTAGCAAATGCTTATTTTTTAACCTTGACTTGCTTCTAGCCATGCTGCAGTAACCTTGGTGACAACAAGGTTATCACATAATTGATGACGAAAAACGGGAAAAAAAATAAAACCCAAATTCCCAATAAAAACGGGTCGTTTCAAGGTGGTAGAATTTAACTGAACACCTGTGAGGATTTAAGCTTTTTTGCCGAAGGCGGAAACACTCATTTTGTTCGGGGAATCCCATGGATAAAGGACTGATTGAATTCCCTAGCTTAGCCACGGATAGCAAAGAAGCATCGCAGGGGTTGACGTTGAAAAGAATCAAAAAGACACTAACAAGGTGTGCTCCGGTGGCGTAGTGGATAGAGCGCGTCCGGCCTTTGTTGCAGTGGTCATGGGTTCAAATCCGACCCGTGGACCTTTACTGCATGTCATCCCCCCTCTCTCTCTCGGTCTCCCCATTTCAACTCTATCAAATAAAGCTTGAAAATGCCAAAAAAAATATATCTTACATTAAAAATTAAAAGACACTTACACAAAACCTTTGCACTAACATGCCCCCCTTAGCCCCCCGCCCAAGACACCAGTTAACCAACCAAAAATAAAAAGCTAGTCCGGCAAAAATCATTTTAATATGGCTCAAACACACAGAGGCCGGAGAAGAAAAAAAAAAATCTAAAAAGTAATAAAAAAAGAAAAATGAAGAAATCCCTATGAGCGTTGGAGCGTTTATCGGGGGGATATATTTCCCCAACTAGTTGACAAGTGTGCAATGAAGCCTGCCACAGTGCCACGCCGTATACTGTGGCTTTTAATAGGAACAGGGCTTAAGAGGCCCTTACATCTTTCGTTTCACTTGAAGTTGTCACTCAGTAATCCCTGGGTAAAGTGTAATGCCGTCGGATTAGAGCGCCGCAAACCCCAGATTTACCAAATTATCATCTGAAAAAAAGAAAAAAAAACACCAGCTGAATGATGTCTCTAATAGGAACCAAATTATGCAAAAAGGGGGAAGTAGTGGAAGAAAAAGGGGCCATTTCCACTACACACACACACACACACACACATAGAGACCAACAGTCACACACACATATACACAGACATAGAGACAAATACAGACACACACACACAGACACCCTGCTTCCTTCCTTCTTGCCCCTTTCAATTCATCATGTCACTATTTCTCTCTCTCTCACACACACACACACACACACACACACACACACTATTTCTCTCTCTCTCTCTCTCTCTCTCTCTCTCTCTCTCTCTCTCTCTCTCTCTATTTCTCGCTAACTTTAAAAAATGGGGCAGATTAGCACGCTGCTATGTTCTATGTCCACTAGCTGTTTGGAATTCGACTCAAGAAAATTTAAAAAATAAATAAAAAATGTCCGGATGAATATATAGTATATATATACAGCATCATCACGAGAGGGATTTATTAATAGGGGGCGATCTCAGTCCATCTGTGGCTCTGTACTGAGGCTCAGGCCAGTTAATCTATTCTCCTTACCGAAACTGAATGAGACTGCTGTACAAGAGACCCACGTCAACAGCTGCTAGTGTGGGTAGGGTTGGAAAAAAAAGCAGAGAGAATGTCCTTCCAAAGGCCTTCTCCTCCTCCTACTCCTACTGTCCATCCATTCACACTCCCTGGAGCCATCTTAAAACCAAAAGCCCAAACTGTGAGCTGACCATGTCTGTGTGTGTGTGATCGCTAAGCTCAGAGTTCTGACGTTTTTCAGGATAAAGATGATTTCCAACTGGCAAAAAAGATCCCCCAAAAAAACCCACACACCAATTCTGATTTTTATTTTTTTGGCAAACACTTTCTCTCTCTCTCTCTCTCTCTCTCTCTCTTTCTCTCTCTCTCTCTCTGACTGCATTTTAGCTTCCTTAGACTACCTCCACTCATACTGCTAGTACCAATGGCTATCTTGTCTGTCTCTCTCCAAGTGAAGGCGAGACACCGCAGGCAATAACAGTTTTTTCGAGTACTGGTCACGTTTTTTGGATAGTTTTGCTTCCTTGCCATATCTTCTTTCATACTAGTATAAAGAATAGCTCCAAAACGTACATCCAGGTGTTTTATTTGACTAAACCTTGTCTGTTTGCATCAGTATATGTTTCCTATACAACCATCTTTAATGGCCATTATCGTGTTCTCTTTCTATCTGTTTTGTTTTTCAATACTCTGAACACAAAAATATCAACTTGCATCAACTTAACTTTCCATCAAAATGCTTAGCCCCATTGTAAAGGTTATTACAGAAAAATAGTGTTTCAAAAAAGTATTGCTTTAATGTATGTTATCAACTGGCAACGTCTCATGATCCTATCTTTACAGTAAGTTCAAAATGTTACCCGTAACCCTATTTAACTGCAGTTATCTTTCCTTAAACCACTTCCTAGACGTCTTCCCTCTTGGAGTGCATTTCAGTTCATCTCAACCAACCATGATAAACCCTTTGCACTATGGGATCATTCAGGGCTGATTTCCTCCCTATACTGTCAACTCTTATGTCAAAGAAACACTGCAAAGTCACTGACTGTATATTTCGTGACCACATTGTGACCCCCCCTCCTCCCACACACACACACCCACACTCGCACTAACACACTCACACAACACACACACACACACACACACACACACACACACACACACACACACACACTGCTAAGAAATCAATGCAGACACACATACTAGACATGTTTTTTTAGCCCCGTTCTACTTCTGTTCTTCAGACACAGCCAGGGGACATGAGCAGAGAGAGGGATGATAGCTGCTAGCTCCGACTTGCCTTCAGCCGCAACAATTGGGCTGCCTGCCACGAAACGAGCCCCTGTTGATTTACGATCCCGTCAAAATCTACACTGCTTTTCTCTGTCGTTTTCACCAAGGGTCATTGTGCGTGTTGTCTTATAAAGATCCCTCTCTATACACACACACACATAGAGACACACACTCACACACACACACACACACACACACACACACACACACACACACACACACACACACACAGAGACACACACTCACACACACACACACACACACACAGACTGGTTGTTGTGCTGAGATGTTTGTCTCGTCGAAAAAAAAAGAACAACTAATCTTCGCCGGCAGTCAGTTGTCTGTTTATCTACTTCACCCGATCATGATGATAATATGCAAATCCTGCATTTTGTTATATTCTTTCTTGTTCTTTTAGGTCTTAATATAATTCATTGTAGCCCTTTGTTGGGATGAAGAAAAGAGCAGTATCTAAGATCTTATGTGCCTACATAGTCTTCAGATGTTAGCACCAATTATCTTGCAACGATGCATATGTACACAGAAGGGCCTATTAGGCTTTAAAGGTCGCCTATTATATGAAATAGAAATGCATTTTTTTTCTTGCTTTTTCCAACATTATTATGGGTCCCTGGTGTGTCTAGTCTCCAAAAGTATAGGAAAAAACAACCCTTTATCTTTTTTCTCCACCTCCACCTTTCTGAACACCTCTGTCAGTTTTCTATACCTTTATGACATCACAAGGGGAGAAGCCACGCCCCCTCATTACGAACAAAAGTACTACCTCCACATGTGATAAACAATACCCTAGATAACCCTACATCTACTGGTCACTGACACTCAAATTTAAACTGGCTGTTTGATGCAGGGCCAATAAGAGCAGACTGGGCTTTTTGGAAGGCGGGGCTTAAAGAGACAGGCGCTACAATGGAGCATTTCAGACAGAGGCTGAAAAGAGGAGATCTAGCAATGGTACTGTGATAATTATAAAGGTTGGTTTTTCGACACTACAACATGAACACAGTGTGTCTAATCGATACCCAAATTACAATTTTGAACCTGAACATTTGCATTATATGTGCCCTTTAAATATCCCCTTAAATGGTGAACTTATATACAGTCAATGCATCGAGCTGTGCTTTCAGAAGACTCTATGGAGCTGGTAAAATGAAGTCAAGCACTTTGCAACATTCTGTAAGCGTTGGAATCATCATCCTTCACTTTGTCTGTGCATTTCCTGCCAAATCTGGGCGAGTACAGTAAATGTGACATGGCAAACAGTTTATATGTGTGGCTAATTTGTTCAACCCCCCCATCCCCATCCCCACACACACAAACACACACACACACACACACACTCTCACTCACTCACTCACTCAGGAATTCACATTCAGGAATAGGCAACATATTTTTTTAATCTCCTTATGATGTCATAAGGGGGGTAAAATCTAAGTGGTGTTTTATGGCTCTGGTGAAACGAGACTGACTCGTAAGCCATATGATATGCAGAGATCAAAGACACACACACACACACACACACACACACACACACACACACACACACACACACACACACACACACACACACACACACACCTGCCACTAGAGCCAGAGCACCACCAGTCCAACTGCAGTGAGACAGATTTCTGCCCGTCAAAGGACACACGGCTAGGCTTGGCCGATTAGCTACGCACACTGAGCATGCCCTGACACACACACACACACGCACACACACACACACAGTTAAAGAGGTAGAATAGATTTGGCTCCGCTAGGTAAGGGGTGTGGGGGGGGGGGGGGGGGGGGGTAAGTGTGTTTTTTTGTATTTTTTTTTTTTTTTTTTTGCAAACAGAGTGCAGAAGCTGAGGTTGCATTGCTAATAAACACAAGGTGTGACAGTGTCGCGCAAATATAAAACTCCCCCTTGGCAATTTCTCTGCATATTTGATCCAGTTCCTGAGTGCCACTTTCCATCACTATTGTTAAAAGGTGCCAGACGTAAGGGTTTTCGACTTTGGCTTTTTAGTTTCTGGGTCCTCAAAATGTGGCTCCACAAAGCTTTATGAAAAACACCTTTTTTTCGAATGCTTTCTCTATAATTTATTGAATGGCATAACTGAACTGGCTCAAATGTGTCAGCCAACTTTAAAAGTGGCACTCCCCCCGTGGTGATTTAGCCGACTTTGTCAACTTTCTAAACAGCACGGAGAGAGACATTTTTATGCTATGCCATTAGCTTCACAGTAAACACCACAATTGACACCAGATGACTTGCTTTCAGTGTATGACTCATGTTACAAAGAAAAAGTCACTTCATTGCGATATTTCTTTGTTAAGACTATGAGGTTTTTTTGGCCAACTAAATCGTTCGTGATCTGGGTTAAATTAGTATGTTGGGCGTTTATGTGACTGTCTGAGAATCTTTTAAAATATATTCTGCTGATCCGCGCGAGGTGTGGCTGCCTTTCTGTCAGCAGAGAATTATGTTGATTATTGCACTATGTTAGAAAATCTGCACCGAGTTGGATGAAGGGAGGGGTTTCCCAGTATAGAAGTTATTGCCCTGCTTTTGTCTGCTCAACACCAATCTCAGTGGTTGTAAAAGGGACATATCTTAATCCCTGCCCTGTGTGTGTGTGTGTGTGTGTGTGTGTGTGTGTGTGTGTGTGTGTGTGTGTGTGTGTGTGTGTGTGTGGCGTGCGTGCGTGTGTGTGTTTTACTCTTAAATAGGGCAAAGAATTGCAACATTTTCCAATTAATAACTTCCCCCGCAAAAGCTTTGTATAGTTGGGAAAAGGTCATCTCATTATTGGGAATTACCAGAGAAAAAGGCCATATCTCCCCGTGTTCAATATGTACACACATAGGCCAAACACTAGTGCTAAGACCTTATCAGTTTTTACGCATTAGTTATATGTGCATGGAGAAAAAAAACACACTAAGTCTGTCTCTCCTTTAGCATGCAGATCCCAGTTTAATTGGCTTCAGTGTATGCTTAGGTGCCCATGCCAGTGTCCCTATTAAAACATGTTAACCACTTTACATATGGAGGCACTGTACCATACCAGTAGTGTAAGTTAAATTAAACAACAACAACCACTACGTTGGTCATTATAAAAAGTCAAGTCAGCTGGAAGTTGCCGAGCAAAATAATTTTAACTTTACCCACGCATTACTTATCAATTGCATCTGACTTAAAGGAATACTTCACCCATACGGAACAAGCGTTCTATCATTATAAAATAACTATTATAATATAATGAATTAGGTTTTTCTTCCCTCAGTCTTCCCTTAGTCTTCCCTTGGCCCAGCTGTCCTGCTAATCCTAGCCCTTACTGTGATGTCACAGTAAGGAAAATGTAGGGTTAGACAGTGAGACCATAAAACACTCTTTCTGCCTTTTCTCAGGCTAGGATGAACCAATTTCAATTTTTTTTGCACACTTATACTACATAGGATCTCAGAATTCAATACACCTTCATATTCCAACCGGTGAAGTAGGCCTTTATACAACTGAATTCCAAAATGTTGACGCTATAATGACCAATGCAAAGTATGCGTTCCATTAGATGGTAAGGGTTCAAATCTACTCTACTCACATTTGGTATACGGTCGTTTTTTTGGAGGTTGCTCTCCATTACAACATAGTACCCATGATAGTTAGCTACCACCTAAGCTAGTCTCCCTTCAAATTCAAGATTCAAAGTGTTTCTTGTCATATGCACAATAAGAATCATGTTCTCAGTCATACAATGAAATTCTTCCTTTGTTTTCCACAGACTGAATGCCAAGAAAGAAACATTAAAATATGCAATAAACAAGTAAAATAGAAAAAAAAGCAGCAACAATACAGAATATACAATTTACAAGGCCCTGGTGATGATAAAGGCTAACATTAGCGTCTATGTGTCTCAGTCTTTATCAGGTCGATTATTTGCACATTTTGTTTTTAAGTAACGTTCGTTCCTCCACCACTCAGAGAAATATGCAGTGTCATAGCAGGCTGCCTTATTGTTTTATTTTATATTTTCAAAATGTAATATCAACCAACATGTTTATTTGTATCCCCATCTCTTAGAAAAGTTACTGGAAGTTGGAACTTTGACGGAGTAGGTACCAAAAAAAGTAGGTACCAGGTACTTTTTTTTTTATAGTGGAATACCAAAAAAAGTAGAGTTGAGTAAAGCCTGTAGCATGCAGTGGTGCACTGGAAAAAACGCCAATATTGCATGTGAAAAAAGTAACAAGGCTTATCATACAAGCGACAAACAAAAGCCTTATAGTGGTACTTGTGTGTTTACAAATATGAACATCATGATAGATGTATAACAGTCAGCTAACATCCTCACACAAAAGGAGCAACCTACAAGCTTCTTCCAGAGCTAGCGTTCAAGGCAGTTAGCGTTTGAGGCTCAAGACCAAACAGACTTACTGGGGGGATTTTCTTTACAGATAGTAGTAGCATAAGTGTCAGTAATGTCCCTTTAAACAGCCTTTTGTAAATGTATCATCATAGCTATATAGCAGTCCAGGTAATGCTGTTGGGGATAAAAACTCTACAATGGACTGAATTGAATAGAGGTGAATTGTATTGCTATTATTTCATCTTTTAAAAGTGAAATCAAATCAAATCAGTTTTATTTGTATAGCCCAATATCACAAATAGACATTTGCCTCAGTGGGCTTCACATTCCATAGAGTATGACACCCTGCCCTTACACCCTTAGCTCGGCTGAGAAAAAACTCCCAGTAAAAAAAACCTTTATCGGGATAAAAAAAAAATAGAAATCTCCGGGAGAGTCGACAGAGTAAAGGATCCCTCTCCTAGGACGGACATGCTGCAATAGATGTCATAAGTAGAGAAAGTTACATTTAAAGGTGCAGTGTGTAATATGACATCATCAAGAAAGTTCTACAAAGTTCTAGAATGCAAAACTCCCTGGGTAACCCCAACCCTTTCGAATAATAACAGAAGCTACAGTGGCCTTCAAGGACAAGAACAATTCTAAATTTTAAACAATGCACCTGATGACATTCCAACTATGACACTTTCAAGATGGCGGCACTAGGCCTTGGTCCAAGATATGCAGAAATATGGACATATATGAGACCCTTTCTAAGGGAAAAATAACTAATTAAAAAAAATCAGCTATTATGCACTAAATTAAATGTACTTATGGATAGTATAATTACTTTCTACAAAATCTGCTGGGAAATAAAACCCAAACTTCTACACACTGCAGGTTTAAGTCAAATGCCCTTGAAAAATATAACTGTAACTCTTATATTCTGGTGTGAACACAGTTGTTATCAAGAGAAACCTTGAACACCGACCGCCTCGCTATACAGCCAAACATTATCTGCAAAATCTGTCATTTTTACTATGGTACATATTGTCTTCTATGAGAATTCTCCCCTAGCTCCTTGCAGCCATTCCCTTGTCCCTTCCAATGTAGTTAAGGTAATGTTATATGTTCCATAGTCATTACGAGAGTACGGGGACATCCTTGGTGCAAATAGCCCTCCGACGGGTACTATAGCTCGGGCATTATTTTCAGCTCTGCATCGACTGGGAAGGTGATTTTTTTTGTTTTGTTTCTTTTAAAGGTTATTTTTGGGCATTTTCAAGCTTTATTAGACAGTACAGAGTTGAAATGGGGAGACAGAGAGAGAGAGAGAGGGGGGGATGACCTGTAGAAAAGGGCCACAGGTCGGATTTGAACCCGCGACCACTGCAACAAAGGCCGGAGCCGATATGGTACACACTCTATCCCCAAGGAACAAAGGTGATTTTTTTTAAGCTCTTTTTCAGTGGTTTGTCCAAGAGAGATAAGGAGAGAATTCACAAGTAAATATTTGATATTCTTTAGTTTATCTTACTATAATCCATCATCTGCTTGCAACCAACAGATTGTAGCATTTACATTTTTATCTGATTACATCATGTTTTTTTCTTAAGGACTTCAGAGGACAACGTTGTTGTTGTTGTTTATCTCATTCTGAGAAAGGCAGCAGTTTGAAAGAAGAATGTTACCAACACAATCTCATAGCCATATCAAACCATGTGTTAAGGTCAGCGCCCCTAAAGCATCTCATGAAAACCATCTTGTGACCATCAGCTGTTTTAAAGTGTGACTTCACGACACAGTGCACGCATTCAAGAAAAACGCCTCCGAAGGTAATCACGCAATACGCATGTTATATGTATCCGTAAACAAGCTTTGAATGGCTTTCTTTGTGCTTAAGTGTTGCTTAATTTTTTTATCAGATGAAAAAATGTCACAAGGAATATTTTCGAGGATATATTTTTTACAGCATTATTTTGCCAAGCAGTGAATATTTATGCGGAGTTGAGAGATTCCAAACATTTCGCTGTTGATCTTATTTCTCTTGGGAAAAAACTGTGTTGTTGATAAAAACTTATCTTTGCCTCGCAGAACAACAGCGTTCTATCTGATATTCTTTTTCTTTTTTTTTTAAAGAAAGACAATGATATCTGTGATAGTGGGGCCCTGGGTGCCTGACTCCTTCGTGCTCCCTTGTTCGCTTTGCTGTTCCGTATTGATCTCTTTCTTGGATTGTTTATAGGACTGTGTGTGTCTGAAAGGAGACCTATCGATTGTGCTTTTTGGGCTTTCTTGCCACAGCGCTGCGCTTTAAGTCTCACCCCTATTAAATTAATAATAAAATAAAATAAAAAGTCGACTTAATCATGGGTCTGGTAATGGGTCTCCGTTGTGGAATATACATGTTTTAATGGTAATCTGTAATCTTTTGTATATTTTATTTGAGACCTTTTTGCACTTAACGGTTCAGAAATCGTTCGTATGTTAAACAGCTCAGGCGAGGCTTTTGTCTGTTTTTCTTTCATGGCTACCATTGCTCATGCTAAATATTAGTGGTGTCGCGATCTCGATTTTGTAAGTCAGAAATCGATCAAAAATAACGTCAAGATCCCGACCTTGGGAATGAATGTTGGAATCGATTATTAAGCCCCCGACGCAGGGTCAAGTTCGGCAGACGTGCCCAAAAAAACACACACACACACCGATATGCCACGATAAATTAGTTATAGCATAAAACCAATGATCCTAGACTAGACATGTACAAAACGGTACAATCATCTGTAATAAAAGAATAAGGGGAACAAAAAAGAAATAAAAAAGTAGAGGATGGAATCAAATCGTGACCTTAAAGTAGCTAAGAGGAGCTCTTAAATATTTCCGAAACAGTCTCATTTTTCCTCTGATGATCATGAATAACATGTAATAGCAAACAAGACCATCACAGCAAAGTACGCTATTTTTATATACATTTTCTTAGTGCCCTTGTCATGGGTACGCTCACCCAGGAACAACAGCTGGCGTAGTAAAAACACTACCGCTTTTGTCCAAAGGGGGTGCAAGAATGAACACAAACTGAAAGTAACTTGGAGCAGCTTTACATTGAAAAAAATCTAACCGAATCTAGCATATCGAAAATGTTGTGACACCCCTTCCTAATCCAGTAAAAACACTGACACCTAAACTGAATCGATTCTATTTTCCAACATGTAGCCAAAGTTGTCCAAAATACCTTATTCCACTGTGCCATTGAGCTCCATTGTTGTCCAAAAACGGATAAAAAGACATCAATGTATTTGCACTCAGTCCACATGTGTACCAGAATAAAACTTCAACCCCAAACTAACAGGGGCTTGGAGGGCCTGTGTCTGTGGCTTTTAGATGGGTTCACTTTACTTTTACCATGGCGCTGTGTCCATAGCTCAAAATGTCCTCTATTTTTTATTGTCGTTTTCACACAGGCTGTTGCAAGGTGAGATGGATTAATGAAATATGGATGGCCTGGCCTGCTGAAAAACACACACAGAAGCCCTGGGTTAGTATTGGCAACAAAACCAGGTTAGATTTTTTAGATAGGATACTTTCCTTCTTTTTTATTTTTTTTTTCATCTGACAAATCTTAAAGTATCTCAGCTCTCGGGCGTAATACGAGGACAGATTTGTACTGAGGTCGCTCCCCTACATCCCCCTGTCTAACTCCATGCCCCATAAATGTCATTGTTCTTGAAACTAATACATGGTGAAGGAGGGTGGGAATATGGGCTCTCTGTTCTAATATGAACAAGGCCATTGTACAAGACAAGTCCTAGCAGGGGAAGGTATAATCCTGAATGCCCTGGATCTTTATTTCTCATTTACTTTTGACCACAACATCTTAGACCTATCAAAGATACATGGAGCATTAAAGGTTCAGTCAGCAATTTTGGATAATGCTTGTTGTCAAAATCACATTTGTGTCAAAATCTGTGAATATCTCCTCACGATCCATTACTTGTGTGTGCACTGAAAAAAATAATCCAGTGTCGATTAATACACACAGCCTAGGCTCTGTAAAGGGGCATGTTGCTATAGCTACGGTGAACCCCCTTTGTGTACATACTCGTTTACTGACCCGAGGCTGTTTATTAACACCAGCACTTTATTCAGCGCACATAGACATACAGACAGGTAGCAATTTTGACAACAAGCGTTCCCAAGAATCGCTTTCTGCACCTTTAATTTTTCAATTATTCATAAAGCACTAACTACAACATTACGAATTTGCCTATCTACATGTTATCTTTGACGAGGAGTAAACATGGCATTCTGTATTGGGACCAATTTGGTTGTTTGCAGACTGCTATCACACCCGTAATATGTTTACGGATGCAGGCTGTTAAATAAACGACCCCCCCCCCCCCCCAAAAAAACACACACACACACACACGCGCGCACACACGCACACACACGCACACACACCGAAAAAAAAAAAACTAGTGTAAGCAATGTATAAGCTTGTTCAGTCAGTGGCAATGATGCATTCAAGGGCAGCGGTTATTCATCTGGGGCTGATCTGCTGATAGAACATGATGCCAAATGCAGACGCTCCCCTCGGCTCAATGCGTTTGTGCGCCATAGGCAAAGAGAGAGATAGAGAGGGAGAGAGAGAGAGAGAGAGAGAGAAGGAGAGAGAGGGAGGGACAGAGAGAGAAGGAGAGAGAAGGAGAGGGGGAGAGAGAGAGAAGGAGAGAGAGGGAGGGGGAGGGAGAGAGAGAGGGAGAGAGAGGCTTGACGTTTGGTTGAGAGGACAGGGGCAGCGCAGCAAAGTGGATGCTTGGAGCGCTTCCAGGGATTAAACTCATGAATCTAACGGCAGCAGCCAGTGGTCACTGACACACACTCACACACACACACACACACACACACACACACACACGGAGACACACACGCACACACTTCTATGGGTGGCAAAGCGTGTGTGAGTGGGGGGGGTCTTTTGGCTGAGAAATAAAGGGGAACATTTGAAACCATAACACCATAAACGCCCACAGACTTTCCTTCAGTCTTTATATCGCTCAGACTGTGTGTTGTTATCAGATGTGACATGTGTTGCCATGTTTGGGGGAATCAACAGACACAAATGGTAAATAGAAAGTATGAGCCTTGCTTCATTTAAAAAGTGGAGTCAGTGATTCTGTAGAATGCTTGTCAACAGTGAATGTCTCTGCACGATCCGCTACCTATCCGTTATGTGTGTGCGCTGGAAAATAAAATGCAGTGTTAATACACAGCCTAGGCTCTGTAAACGGGCATGATGCTAGCTACGTTACCCCCCCCCCCCCCCCCCCGCCCTCCTTGATCTGTGTTTACATACAAGTTTACAGAGCCTAGGCTGTGTATGAACACCAATTTTTCTTCAGTGCACACACAGTACGGACAGGTAGCGAATTGTGAGTATAGCTATTCACTGATTTTGACAAAAAGTGATTTTGACAACAAGCGTTCTCCAGAATCACTGACTGCACCTTTAAACTAATTTGAGGTCTTGTAAGGTCTTGTTTGTGATTATAAAATCCCATTAGGTGTATTCAAATGAGTATGGAAGCGTAGAGCAGATAGCTGCTAATTTGTATGTTAATATTATCTTCAGATCACAACGTAACTAGCCCTCTATCTTCCAGGAAATCGTTGTTGTGATTATAATTCCATTATCTCATCATCACAAGATAAGACTGAACTGGGTTTGCTATATCACACCTTAATTATGAGACTGATTAAGGTTTCAGCCTCTGCCTGTGTTGCACCTTTACTACAAGAAAAAATATTATGTTTGGACAACGAATATGGCAATTAAACAGACAAATGTTGACACTGGTTGAAAGGATGTGAACAGATGCTTGATTAATTGGCTATTATGACAATATAAGATAAGTATATTGAGATAACTTTGCATATGTTGTTTAAACCAAGATATTTGAGGATATGTTTAATTGAATGTACCTTAATGTGTTGTAAGTATCTTTAAAGAGTCACATTTTTTACATTAACTATTGGCTGCAGCTTTTGGTGAATGCTTTGAGACTTGAAATATACACACTTTTTATGTGAATTGATTGCGTAAAATGTAAATGCTGTTTCTGTTACTGATGCAATGTCTCATGTTACCTTATTTTCAAAACATTTGTAGCCTACATCGTGTGAAATGGAACAAGAATGTTCACTTAAAATGCTCTTTTGATCTGTTGTATATGATACATACATAGGCCTATGTGATTTCTTGTAGTTACATAATACATTTTTCAGAAAAAACCTCCATTGTCTCCAATGAAAAACTTGCTATCTCAAAAGTCTCACTTTTTTTGCAAACATAGGTTTGGCACAAGGCTAGCAAAGTTTCAAAGCACATTTGCCTAATATACAGTAGCTCGCCTTAAACGTATCATCAACATGCCGTGACCCGTCTGGAAAATCCTCCCCAGTTTCACTTGAACTAGGATTAGACTAAACACTTTACTAATCCTGGCAACATCACAAATCAGCATCACACATTTAAGTACACACGCTGACTCTTCCTTATAACTCATAGCCTTGACTTCAGTATAGCAGCAACACAAACAGAAGGCCTATGCGTTGAATAGTATATTACATGTATACGTACACATACAAATGAAATATGACAGATTACAGTGTGTAATCTGGCCAAAATCAGGGCAGTGGATAAAGCATTTTATAAGCTGCATTAGTTTGATTACTCTAAAGCCTTTACAGTTTACAGGGCCGGTGGTCAGTAATCACATTTCGTCTAACCTTCTTCTCTCAAAAAGGGATTTTATTGACATCATTAGCAACTATTAGCATCTATGGAGTGTGTAGAAAACAGATGTACCCTGCGTTCCAAATCACATACTTTTTTTCTTTTTACTACACTACATACTAAAGTACAGAAGAGTTTTAAGGGCCACAGGAGAAAAAAAAATTAGATAAGGAAGTTTTTTTTTTTTCATAATGTCGAGAAATGTCAAGAATAAAGATGAATACTCCCAAATGCTATTGGAGTTAATAGGGCATTTATGTATTTTCAGCACAATTGACGTGCGTGTATTGGGACATCCTAAATCTTTTTTCTGGCATACTTAATAGTAGGGAAGTATGGGGATTGGAACACAGGGTCAGTTTCACTTGAGAGGTAAGGGAAGGTCTTACCTGCTCATTTGAAGCATAGCAACCGCAAAAAACTCGAATAAAATTGGTGTATATTCTTTTTCAAAATAGTGTTTTTTGAAAGCGACGGTTGTAGGCACAATCCATGTCCAAGCAAGTCAAATGGGTTAGCATGCAATGGGTGACCTCCTTATGTTTTGTTTTTTTCATCTTTCTTGTAGGACTATTGGTCGAATTATTACTACGAATATTACAAAGTGTTATAGGAAGAGAAATGTACCAAGTATCAGTGGATACAATATAAGAAACACCTCCCAATATATAACACAAACCATTAACTAAAGCCTCCACAACGATCATATTGTTGAAAAATCATCTCTTTTTCAATATAAAACTGAACCATTTATTACCTTAATGGAATCGTTAATAGCAGGGATGTTTTTGCGAGAAAATTAAAAAAAATAGAAATGAAAGATAATCATTAGAAAGTGTCTTTATCCTTGTGAGGAATATGATTATTAAAAGCACAGTTGCAGCAGTGGGCTGTATTCGTAACAGGCTACTTTAAAAACCCTGTCATTTTGCCATTTTCGTGATAGCTGCTGGTGAATTTATTACAATTTCTTGTTCTAAATAGCGAGTTGTAATTAGCCATTGTAATCATACATGATCTATAGCTTCCAATGTAACGTCTACATGGAAAATCAGGGATTCTAACTGCAAGGCTTTTTACAAAAATAACCATTTATTGATTGCCTCAAAACCCACATCGCTCAACCTCTGACTTTCAATCAGGTCTTATGTACATCTAGAAAGATAATACAAAACATGTGGTTTATGTTACTTAGTCAATACAATGTGTGTGATACCAATATTTTCATAAATAGAACCTGTGCATCATTTGAAATTGACCTGTAATTTTTACTTATGATACCCTTTTTTGCACGTGAACCAATTATCCTAGACCAGCCTTTGACTAGACAAGTCTAAAAAGGACACAGCCATCTGTGCTCAAAAGAAAAAATAAATAATTAGATTGGTAATCAAATCGTGACCTTAAGCCCTCATGCTACCGACATGGGGTCAACATGACACGTTAAATGGGATAATTACATAGGCAAGGCAAGTTTATTTATATAGCACAATGCAGGCCACTCAAAGTGCTTCACAGGGTCACAACATACGTTAAGATTAAAATACATCAAGGATAGAATACCCATCAGAAAAAGTGAGAAAAAAAATTGTAGGCTACAATTGTTGTACATTGCCTAACTTGTGTGCTTTTCTTTATAGCATCTACATGTACAGATCATTTAGAAAATCTACAAAAATAACCATTTATTGATTGCTTGTAAAACCCACACTCAACCTCTGACTCTTCAACTAGTAATCAGGGAATATGCTAATTGTATTTAAAAGAAAAAGAACGCACGCAAACCGTTTGGCTGCTATTATTAGACTCTAACCTGGTCGCCTAGTGTCTGAATCACTAATCTGTCCCATTCTTTCCATCGTTCCCTTTGTTTAAATAGGCTATCGGTCCTTTTTTCATTTTTTTCTTTTTTTCTTCAATCTCTTCCTCGCCCTCTTGCGTTGTGTGTTGTGCTGGGGACCGTTTGAATGGCAGCCAATGGGGAGGGCAGCCTCCAGTCCTCAGCCTCCCTGACATCCACACACACACACACACACACTGAGAGAGAGAGAGAGAGAGAGAGAGAGAGAGAGAGAGAGAGAGAGAGAGAGAGAGAAAGAAAGAAGAAGTGATGCAGCGCAGTTGAGGTGGAAACAACGGCTCAACAAAAGCTGCGGTGGATCGGATACACTTCGCTTCCAAAGACAATTTTATTTATTTCATCCATATAACATAAACTTCAATACAAGGTGAGCGATCGCGGGGTTAGCTTCTATTGTTTTTTCTTCTACAACTTATTATCGGCTATGGGAAAGAAATGCTCTCGCTTGTATTGTGGTATATAGCCTACCTTTTGTAACGGGGGAGATAAGCTCAAGATGCGTGTGTCGCCTGTTATGAATGGTCCGATCCTAGGTTATTCTGGGTTGCTTTCTGCCTGCCTGCCTGCCTGCCTGCCTATACTGGCTTGGCTTGGCTGCTTCGGCTGCCGCGCTCATAAATGACCTATGCAGGAATAGTTGTATCGCTTATATAAGAAATAGAACATCATCTCTTCCTATGAAAATGTGCGCGTGGACTACTAATCTATATCGACTAATTATTGGAATGGCTTCGGGCGCTTTTCTTTTAATTGGATATGAGTTAGGTTATTCGGAAGTTATTTTGTATGCACGTTCCCCATGCCCCCCCCCCCCCCCCCCCCCCCCCCCCCGCCATTCATCATTACATTATTAAACTTACAGCGGATGGGTTAATCGATGGTCAGCGAGTGAATGCTGTCAACTTTTGCATCAAGGTTAACGATAATGTTCATGTATATTTGAGTCTGTGTAGAAAGTGAGCGCAGCCCTTTGGGTACAGAGGTCCTATACACGGTGCAGTGCGATATATGCCCCGCCGCGCTGAAGTGTTGCGAGCGTGCATGCAGTAGGCCTACTAACACACTACAGTATACATGGGCTGGTGGAAACGCACATTTTTACCTTATTTTTTGCACGTTTTGAAAACTTCATGGTTTTCAAATGCTGGTTTGTGTACCCATCCCTAGCGATCCCTACTCCAATAATGGTCGTCTTTTTAATGTCATTTTCTTTATTAACATATTCTTTTTAATATGCCTTTGTAGCTTATGTATAACACTTTGTATCGGTCTGTTTTATAAATAGTGCTATATGAATTCACATTGACTTCCTTGGCAAAAGCCACGAGGATGCAAAGCAATGCAGGTGGGACAGCCTGCTCTGACAAAGACGCATGGCTGTCCATCTATCTATCTATCTGTGGCGCCTGCAGTCACATTGTAATAGCCTTATATTCTGTCGCCTACTTGCTGGTTAGAAGGCCCCTGCTTTTTAGGGGGTAGGGGTGAGTAGGGGTGGGGTGAGGGGGGGTGGGGTGGAGCACCCTTGGAGTTGACTCAAGTTTTTTTTTTATTGCACACAACAAGAGCGTCCTCCATCCAGCCTTATTGACTACAAGATGATATCAGTGATGTTGCTGTGCATATTTAATGCGCTCCGATGAATAATGCAGTGGCAAAGGGCTATAAAGGAATTAACTTGGCTTCGGCTTTATGCATAAAGTTGCAGGTGTTGGCAGAGCGGGGTGCTGAATCTTAACAGGGGGGACCATGCTATATGCAGAGATGACAATTGAATTCTAGTGCTGTGGTGGAAAGTTGAAAAGCTGTCCGTTAAAGGTGCAATCAGTGATACTGGAGAATGTTTGTTGTAGTCAAAAAAAAATCACTTCTTTGTCAAAATCAGTGAATATCTCCTCACGATCTGCTACCCAAAATCCAGTGTTAATACACAGCCTAGGCTCTGTAAACTGGTATGTAAACAGAGGGTATGTCAACAAAGGGGGGGGGGGAGGGGGGGGGCGACACACACAACCGTAGCTAGCCACATGCCCATGTACAGAGCCTAGGCTGTGTATTATTAAAACCAATTTTCTTTCAGTGCACACACATTGCAGCAGCAGATTGTGAGGGGAGATTTTCACTGATTTTGACAACACCAGGCATGCTCCAGAATCACTGACTGCCCCTTTAAACCGTTGCCTGCAGATTGCTCCATGTGAGTAAGTGATTGCGCTGGCTCAATGTACTGTAAGCCTGAGGTAATGTGCCCCGAGGCTGCCAAGAAGTTGTTCTAGTGGAGGAGATGTCAACTATTCCGCAATAATCACTCCTCCGATGTGCACTCACACACACACACACACACACTGAGACAGACACACACACACACACACACTGAGACACACACACAGATAGAAACACACACAAACACTCTGAGACACACACACATGCACACAGACACACACACACACACTGTTTTCAAATGACAGATTTTCTTTTTTGTGCTTATCAGGCAAGATTGGGCAACAATGGAGGGCTCTAAATGAGAAGATTTTTGTGTGTTAAAGGCAGGTTAACTCAATTTCCGCGCTTGCTTTTTTCTAAGGGCACAAAGGAGCATGCTATGTGTGAACGGAGATCGTCTGAACCAGGATCCAGGTTTTGTGGTCCAGGGTTTTTTTTCTCTCTCTTGTGCGCTGCGAAAAGGTTTTGAAGTTGAGAGATGAAAGGGACAGAGTCGAATCTGTGCTTGATCAAAGTCGTGCAGAAAACACGGCAGGTGCTGAATATTTAACGTCGCTCTCTCTCGGAAATACAGTTCCTGTGTGTGCGTGTGTGTGTGTGTGTGTGTGCCATACAGTACAGTAGTGTGTGTGCATGTGTGCGTGCTTGTGTGTGCTGTGTGTGTGTGTGTGTGTGTGTGTGTGTGTGTGTGTGTGTGTGTGTGTGTGTGTGTGTGTGTGTGTGTGTGTGTGTGTGTGGGGGGGGCATACAGTACGTATTATCTGTGTGTGTGTGTGTGTGTGTGTGTGTGTGTGTGTGTGTGTGTGTGTGTGTGTGTGTGTGTGTGTGCGTGTGTATCTCTACGGTCCGAGCTGCATGAAGATCCCTTTCGTATGAAGACGTTCAAAGTATCGTCTCAGAAGTGATTTGGACAGGCCACAGTACAGCGGGGAGGATACACACATCACGGCCATCTGCATTCAATGTTGGACCCAGAGCTCAGATAGATGATAGATTACAGTAGAGACAGTGGTTCCTCCTTATGAATCTCTTTCTTCAAGCACTTTGAGTGGCCTTGTGTCTGAAATGTGCAGTACAAATAAACTTGCCTTGCCTTGCCTTCTTCTTCTCTGTCTCATATTTGCGCGGGTCACATGTGCACAAGCTTATGAGGGGGATGTTCCAAAAAAAAAGAAAAAAAAAGATTGAGTCTCAATCTGCCAAGCCTGTCCCTGTGAGTATTGACGTCATCATAGAGTGTGTGTGTGTGTGTGTGTGTGTGTGTGTGTGTGTGTGTGTGTGTGTGTGTGTGTGTGTGTGTGTGTGTGTGTGTGTGTGTGTGTGTGTGTGTGTGCTGGGTGCGTGTGTGTGTCTGTGTATGTGGTTGTGTGTATGTGGTTGTGTGGTTGTGTGTGTGTGTGTGTGTGTGTGTGCTGGGTGCGTGTGTGTGTCTGTGTATGTGGTTGTGTGTATGTGGTTGTGTGGTTGTGTGTGTGTGTGTGTGTGTGTGTGTGTGTGTGTGTGTGTGTGTGTGTGGTTGTGTGTGGGAGGTGGGGGGTTTACCCTGCGGCCTGCAGGGTTGACCATTGACCCAGGCTGATTGCATTATTCCTGCTCCAGATGGGTAGCGTGGTTTTCATGTGTCCTGCTTCATAATATTGAAACATTTTCTTGTCCGTTCTTTTTCTTTTTCTTTCTTGAGTGGCATCTAGTACAAATCAAATCACATCCCAGTGGTCGCTGTCTGTCTGTTTGTCTGTCTGTGTCTGTGTCTGTGTGTGTGTGTGAGTGTGTGTGTGTGTGTGTGTGTGTGTGTGTGTGTGTGTGTGTGTGTGTGTGTGTGTGTGTGTGTGTGTGTGTGTGTGTGTGTGTGTGTGTGTGTGTGTCTGTGTGTGTGTCTGTGCCGAAGCGCGCTCTGAAACCCCTTAGGGAATGTCCGCGTGGCCTTATTTTTCACCGCTAAGTGTGTGTCTTAGGATATTTGTGGACATTTGTCAAGCCCTGCCCCGCATGTACAGCAAGAGGCTTGTGTGTGTGTGTGTGTGTGTGTGTGTGTGTGTGTGTGTGTGTGTGTGTGTGTGTGTGTCTGTGTCTGTGTGCGTGTGTGTACTAGTAAAGCTATTTTTGTGAGAACCGATTTGAGTTTTAGACCTGAGGAGTGAGGACATTTTGGCTGGTTCTCACTTTGGGACAGGCCTTTAAAGGGCTGTTTGAGGGTTAACACTCGGTTTTATGAATTGGGTTTATATTAGGGTTAATGGAAAGATTGGGGTTAGGCATTCACTTTTGATGGTTAGGGTTATGGTAAGGGACTAGGGAATGCATTAGGTCGATTAATGTCCTCACAAGTATAGCTATACAAACGTGTGTGTGTGTGTGTGTGTGTGTGTGTGTGTGTGTGTGTGTGTGTGTGTGTGGCGCTTTCGTTTTCAGGAATGTTTGAAGTCATTGTCAGCGACCACCCCTGGGCATTGTTGTTCACGAGATGCACCTTGATTGTCTGAGTGCATTAGTTACGGTCTGTGTGATCTGATAATAAATCAGGACGTTGTTTGGAGTGTCTGTGTGTGTGTGTGTGTGTGTGTGTGTGTGTGTGTGTGTGTGTGTGTGTGTGTGTGTTTGGAGTGTGTGTGCGAGTGCTCCGGGATTCCTCGCAAGATTTTTTTCCGAGAGTGCCAAATAATTATCTGCGGAGATGTTACATTCTGTGCCAGACAACCGCGGTCTATTCTGTAGTATTATTATTTTATTTTATTTTCCTTTCTTTCTCAAGGACAATGGCCCCCGCTGCTGTACAGGTTGTTTTGGCCTCTCATCGAAAAAATGTCAGATTTGACATTTCCGCCCCCCTCCCCCCCATGTAACCGTGACATTGTCCTATATTTCTACAGGTTCCTTGTTGCCACCAGTGCAAATGTCCTTAAGGCACATTGGCAACCTCATAACTTCCCCCTTACTAAATAGACAGTACACTAATCTGTATTTTATTTTTACAACATAAAAGGGGTCCAAAGTGTTTTTACAGAACATACTTTGGATACAGCCTTTATTTTTATTATTTAGGTCAAAAGGTACCATGTAAAGGTCTTAATCGTGCTGTTTTTGGCATGTTTATAATAAGTCAATGTATCTTAGATAAGTCAACAGACAACATGTGAACAAATCCTTCAGTAATACATAGGATAAGTGCTGAGAATGTTTGAAGTTAAGTGGATGTAAGTGCTTTAGAAGTTTGAATTCTGTCACAGGTTTCAACAAAGATTTTTAAAAGCTTGGACAGTACAACGTCACTGTACAGGAGGACTAAATCCCCCCTCATAAAGCCTGTTGTGCTTGTCTGTGTGTGTGTGTGTGTGTGTGTGTGTGTGTGTGTGTGTGTGTGTGTGTGTGTGTGTGTGTGTGTGTGTGTGTGTGTGTGTAATGTTGTGCTCAGAAGATAAATACACATGAATTCAGACAATTTACGCCTCACTCAACAATGGCTAATTATCTCTCCCTGCTTTGTGCAGTTAGAACACCAATTAGACAGAAATATACTCATACTGTGAATCTATTTTCAACGTGTCTGTCTGTCTGTCTGTCTGTCTGTCTGTCTGTCTGTGTGTGTGTACATTGCTGGATAAAGCTGATAGTATACAGTGCATGGGTGTAAGAGAATGGTGATAACAGAATGGTCCAGATTTCTCTACAGTGTTGCACACAGCGGACGGATGCCACCATGAAATCACTTAGATTCATGTCTTCGGGGCAGGAGACAGTAAATTGCTGCCAATGTTGAATTATGCAGTGTGCCAACAGATTTTTTTTTTCCTATTCCCTCCTCAAAACTGTGGCTTGCCTTCACAGTTTTTCTAAATATGAAGAGTCTGAGACAGATAGATTTGAAAGTCCCATGCTGTAGTGGTGGTAGTGTGCTCGTGAGCGGGAGATGGCTGAAATAGCAATCTTAACTTAATTATCAACAAAGCATTGATAGTTTAGTGAACGTATTTGAAAAAAGTAACATTCACATGTACCTATTTAGACATGTAGACACAAACACACACACAGGAACACACAAAAACACACACACGCACGCACGCACTCACTCTCACACACACACACACACACACACACACACACACACACACACACACACACACACACACACTCACTCACTCACTCTAAGACATACACGCCTATATGACCAAGTGGAGCCCTCTATTTCCTTGTAATTTTTAAAATCCAAAGACACATAAGAAATTGTACTTTCAAGGCCTTTAGTCATAAAAGTTCCCCCAACCACCTATTCAGACATGTAGACACAAACACACAGACTCACACATACAATACATTGAAGTAGGCAGTAGGCATAGTAACACCCACACACACACACACACACACAGAGGCAGAGGCGGAAATGCAAGCAAACAAACGCAGTTACAAAGAGGGAAAGGTGTACAGTTCTCCCCGCACGCTTCTCAGCACAATTTAACAAGATATATTAGTCACCCAGGAGGCACAGCAGAAAACGCCAGGAATCCACACACACACACACACACAGTCACACACACACACACACACACACACACACACACACACACACACACACACACACACACACACAGTCACACACACAGACATCCACAGCAGTACAGCAAGACTGCAGTCTGACAGTGGGAGATAGTGATTTACAACAAAGCCCTGTAGACCATGGCACAATTTCAGAGTTGCTGAAATGACACTGGTAAAGCAGGGGGCATGAAAGTATATACACCAGCCACGTCTCATTTCTTACACCATTTGCCCTAGGAAGAGAGAAGTAGGGGTTGGAGGAAA
>NC_137225.1:22752823-22760323 GCF_949987685.1 Ammodytes marinus
AAGGAAGTGAGTGAGTGAGTGAGTGAGTGAGTGAGTGAGTGAGTGAGTGAGTGAGTGAGTGAGTGAGTGAGTGAGTGAGTGAGTGAGTGAGTGAGTGAGTGAGTGAGTGAGGGAAGGAGGGAGGGAGAATATGAGTGAGTGAGTGAGTGAGTGAGTGAGTGAGTGAGTGAGTGAGTGAGTGAGTGAGTGAGTGAGTGAGTGAGTGAGTGAGTGAGGGAGGGAGGGAGGGAGGGAGGGAGGATGTGAGTGTGTGACTGACTGACTGACTGACTGAGTAAGTGAACTGCAAAGTTTCAAAAATCACTCTGCAATAATTGAGTTTGATCTCTAATGAAAGTAAAACCAAACCTGGGTGAGTGTTTGCCCCGAGGACAAATCCAACAAGAGTTTGAAATGTGTTGTTTGATAAAAAAAAAAATTAAAAAAGCTGCCGGGGGAATTTCTTTGAAATGGTAAAAAGAAAAAGAAAAATGCATTAACCATTCCATTTGTATTAATTATTACACTTTGCTCTTATTAACATTGGCTTCGCTATAGCAGGGAGAAAGTGCCGGCGGTGATATTGTTGCTTAAAGGCAACACAGTCATATTAGAGGCACACCATCCATGCCTGAGGCGCACACTGAAAACCCCGCCTGTGATGTCGCTATAATATTAAATGAACCTAGCTTATTCTTCTTCATAGCATTGTGTCTAGACCTTTTTGGTCCTACGAGACACATCAGTCACTCAACTTACTCACCACCGGATTCAATTAATCATCGCCTTAATTCAATGGGACGGTCGAGGGCCTCCTGGCTATTATAAGCCTCTAAGTGGGTTTTAAACAGAGAGCCAGTAGTCTAATGCTTCTGGTGGGGTTGTACAGTCCCACCAATGTAAAGGGCTGAAGGGTTTGTCTGTCTAAGAAAAGGATTTAAGGACAATCAAGAGGTCAAAGGTTAGAGTGGCAGAGGCAGGTGGCTATTTGGGTCGGGCGTCCACTGGAGTGAGTGGGTAAATGTAAGTACATGACCACACACACAGCAACGAACAGGGGAACTCTACTAGGGTTTGGCCAACCGGCAATGGTGTCATCCATAGGCGATGATGGATTCATGACCTTCGTAACATTTCAATTTAAAAGGCGCCCATGCCCTGCCCTGCCACATTAGGTAGAGTGTCCATGCCTGGTTATTTAGTTTGTACTATAAGTTAATCGTGTGCCTGAATGATTGCTTTCTTCAAAATATAATAGCTCATTGCGATTTTACAGGTTTACACAAACATTATTTTTAACCTATCCGTGTTTGCGCCTGCTTTAGCAAATCAAGGGCAAATCTGTTTTGTATCATCAAAGCAGTGAAGGTATCCTGAGGTATACTTTTTAGAAGTTGCTTTTTTTAAACTGCCTATGTATTTGTTTCAATGTTTTATTTTGAAAGACGTTGACACACTGTAGTATCTCTATCTGTGTTGTCATGGTGGAGCTCGTCCATCTCCAGTTTGGTACACACTGTCCAACCTCAGACCTCACCTGTTCTATCAGCTAGCAACCCGCCCATCAGACAAACACAAAGACGCTTGAATGCATGGACACACACACACACACACGCACACACATGCACACACACACACACACACACACACACACACACACACACACACACACAGATAGTAAACAATGTCAGATTTCGACCTACAGTAGCACGAGCGCTGCAGACACTTGTCTCATAAATAATGGACCTCGGCGAGGCATCCGTCAACTTTTCTGTCAACCCTGTTTCCAGACGGGAGTGAGACGGTCCGTGGCTGAGCAGCGTGTGTGTTACATACACATAACAAACGCAGTGTGAGTGTGTGTGTGTGTGTGTGTGTTTGTGTGTGTGTGTGTCTGCGTGTGTGTGTGTGTCTGTGTGTGAGCTTGCTGCACCCGCGTCCTGTTTACATCCGCACCCTGTGACCACCCCTGCTCACCTACACGCTTCAACCTAACCACTGATTTATTAGATCCTTCTCCTCCCGGTTTCCTAGTCTAGTTTATTTGTGGAAACACATACACACAGACAGACACACACAGACACACACACACACACACACACACACACACACACACACACACACACACATACACACACACACACACACACACACACACACACACACACACACACACACACACACACTGCTTGCCTTCTGGTTTACCCATCCATTTTCGATGATGACATCCACTTTTAACCTTATTGTAGGATTTGAGACAGATACCTTCAAACAAACCCAGACTCCTCCACACACACACACACACACACACACACACACACACACACGCACACACACACACACACGCGCACACACACACACACACACACACACACACACACACACACACACACACACACACACACACACACACACAAATACTTATTGCAAATAAAAGAGTAGCCTAGCAGACCTCCCCTTGGTTCAATAAATACAAGTTAAGTCTGTTCTCTATCCAAATAAACACATTTTCCACAGGAGCCCCCCTGAGTCAATGCATCAGTAGCACCTCCTTACTTGGTGGTGTGTTAGTGGTAAACACACACCTCCAGAGCCTTATATGTTTGTTGGCTTAAATCACTTCACACTAAACACTCGCTGTGAGTTCCTTCCCAAGGCAACACAGCCGCGCAACCCACTCGGATAAGTCATACTTCCTCCACATCTGGCTAGAAAGAAATAAAAAACATTAAATGAAAAAATCTGGGTGTGTTGTGCACAGGCTAAGGGAAGGGATAGCGAGGAAAAGAGTGAGGCTAAAGCTACAGTGCGTAACTTATGTTGCCCCCATGATAAATTCTTACTAATAACAACACTGTCGGCTCATCTACATGAGGTAAAGCTTTCGGTGATGGCGCATGGATTTTATACCTTCCGCTGTACGTCCAGGTTTTTACTTAGCAGTAGAATTAACAACTGAAACATTTCTTGGGCTCTTCTTGGGATTTTTTTTAGCTCCTGCACCAGTGTCGGGTTGGGTAACACCAGTTTGTTAACGCTGCCATACTGACAAATACAGAGAGAGTTTTGTGGAGCTGACCAAACTTGATCAACCTTAATCAACTTTGTGTCAATTTATTTGGCGATTGGCATGAATGTGTGACATTTGTACTGGCAATAATTTATAGCAAAAGTCACGCAAGCTTTAAGTGTCTTGTGCTCTTGTGAACCAGGTTTGTCCTCTATCCCCTCTTTGTGTGCGCTGTGTGGTAGGATGTAACAGACATTCATGTATAGCAAAAACTCACGCACTATAGCTTTAAGGGTCTAGCAGCTGTGTGGTAGGATGACCCGGGGTGGATGACGCTTTACTGTACGCTTTGCTTTAAGGGTCTTGTGCTCTATAGGGAACCCAGTTTCGTCTTGCTCCTCCATCCCCTCTCTGTGTCAGCTGTGTGGTACGATGAGTGGCTTGAATGCAACCAAAAAAAAGTTACGCACTCTAGCTTTAAGGGTCTAGCAGCTGTGTGGTAGGGCGAGTGAGGCCGGGGTGGATGGCTGTTCACTGTACGCTTTGCTTTATGGCGTGGAGCAGTGTGTCTCCCCGGCCTGGTCGACAGAGAAGATCCACATCATAAAGCAGCGTCATGATTTGCAATAAGCCGAGTTAGGGCAGAGTAATGAAGGTGTAAATCAGCTCAGCCATTCCCTTTTTTTTAATTTTTTTTTTCTTCCTTCTTTTAATCTGACATTGGCGCTCTCTCTCTCTCTCTCTCTCTTTATCCCTCTCTCTTTCTGTCTCCCTCAGTCCCCCTCTCTCTCTCTTCTCTCTCTATCTTTCTCCCTCTCCATTTATTTCTCTCCCCCACCCCCCACCGTCTCTCTCCGTCTCTCGTTCTGTCTCCCTCTCTCTCTACCTCTCTCTATCCTTTCTGTTCTGTCCATCCCCCCACCCACTATTCTTTTCTCTCTCTCTCTCTCTCCCTTTGCAGTAATGGAAAGCCCTGGCACTTTGTAATAAAGCAGAGTGAGCTAGCAGTATTAGTAAACAGTCTCTTTGCAATCATTCAAGCCAAGTCCAACTGCCTTTTGTATTTTGCCCTGAGTGTGTGTGTGTGTGTGTGTGTGTGTGTGTGTGTGTGTGTGTGTGTGTGTGTGTGTGTGTGTGTGTGTGTGTGTGTGTGTGTGTGTGTGTGTGTGTGTGTGTGTGTGTGTGTGTGTGTGTGTGTGTGTGTGTGTGTGTGTGTGTTTGGCAGGGGTAATTCATGCCCCCGTATGGTGCTAAGGCTGGTGGGCGTGGGGGGGCCATTGAATGAGTGCGGAATGAAGACTATTTAATTCAGTCTGGGAATTAGAAAGAGAGAGAGAGAGAGAGAGAGAGAGAGGGAGAGAGAGAGACAGAGTGAGAGAGAGAGAGAGAGACAGAGTGAGATAAAGAGAGAGACAGAGAGAGAGAAGCAGGGAGAGACTATTTGTTGGGCCTCCTCATAAAAACGCTTTTGTTTTCCATTTTTTCACAAGGGTTCCGGACAAAAAAAGCCTTTTTTCATCGTCTTCTTTCAATTGCCGTTTGGGGAATGTAGATGCAAATTTGCTTCATACAAGCTTTGAAATAGGACCACACAGCCACCAGTAAGGCACCGGGGTTTGCCTCTATCACTGCCCCCCACCCCCTCCCCCCCCCTCCTCCTCCTTCCCATTTAAAGGTGGAGTCAGTGATTCTGGAGAATGCTCGTTGTCAAAATCACGTTTAGCCAAAATCATGAAATATCTTCTCACGATCCACTACCTGTTTGGACTTTGTGTGCGCTGAAAAATCTGGTGTCAATACGCAGCCTAGGCTCTCTAAACTGGAATGTAAACAAAGCGGGCCCACCATATTACAACACGCCCATTTACAGAGCCTAAACTGTGTATGAATACTGTTTTTTTGTTGTCAGGTAGTGTATCTTGAGGAGATATTTACTGATTTTTACAAAGAATGTGATTTTGAAAACAAGCGTTCTCCAGAATCACTGACTCCACCTTTAAATAAAGACGTCATAAAATATTTCCAATGGGGCAGTAAGTTGTATTAGGAGGCGGTCATCAAACAAGAAGTCACAATAACTACCTCTAGAGTTTAAACCGCCTGGCTGAGAATCATGTTAAAATGTCCCATCCCTTGCTCCAAATCGATCGTACGGGTCCCTGCTCTCCAATATCCATGGTCACCTTCCCTATAAAGTGTGCAGCCGTATTACTTCTGTAATGTGGCGGCAAACGGGCTTCCATTTTGTGCCAAAAGAAACGTATCTGGTGGTGACCTCAAAACACAAAGAAAATGATGGCCCTGAATATCCGATACATATTTATATAAATAACTATACACAGTGCAGGCCTGTATATCGGGTTTGCCGGTCCATGAGAAAAAGATTAGATGCTTGAAGTCCGCCCGTGACATTGGTTTGAATGATTATTTTCCCCACCCGTCTGCCTGTTTAACTCCAGGTAGCCTCGGCGGACACGTTAATGCTGTATTGATTGTTTATCTGTAATAACACCCCGTGCTGTTGCCTCGACGATGACACGGGGGGGGGGGGGGGGAGTGAGAGAGTGGGCTATGGGTGGTAAGGTGGTGATAGATAACCCAGCATATAGGCTACCCCTATTTATTTATTTTTTAATTTTTTTCGCTTTTTGACTGGTGGCTGGCTGGTGATTTGGTATCAGGAAGGTATAAAGGAACATATCCTATCTGGCAATAGTCCAGGTGTGAAATGGGAAAAATAGAAGAAGAAAAAAAACTCGGGGGTGAGAAGAATGTCACTGCAATGTGGCCGCTGCTCGATAAGGTTTTTAGTTTTTCTGTCTCTACTGAAATAATTCAATCTCGGGCCCCGACCATTCTTAAGTATAAAATGCCGGTGCCCAGAGGTGTGATCAATGTTACTAAGTATATTTACTCAATACTGAACTGTATTTAGGTTTGTTTAAACACTTACTGTACTCTTACTCAAGAGGTCGAGACCGGAGTGATTCCGGTGAACGCTTGTTGTCAGAATCACTTTTTGTCAAAATCTCCTCGCGATCCGCTTCCTGTCCGTGCTGTATGCGTTGAAAAAAACAATCTGGTTTAAGTAGCCTAGGCTCTGTAAACTCGTATACAAACAAAGGGGGCCCACCGTGGCTAGCATTATGCCCGTTCACAAAACCTAGGCTGTGTATCAACACTGGATTATTTTATTGTGAGGAGATATTCACTGATGTTGACAAGAAACTGATTTTGACAACAGACGTTCTCCAGAATCGCTGACACCATCTTTAAGTGTAGTTTTCAGGTATACTCTTTACACCACACTGCTGGTATCAAAGCCAGCGGCCCGGAGCCCATATGGCTGGCTACAGCGTCCCTCTCTGTGACCTATGTCCTGGGCCTGTTGTTCGGCCAACCCCCCCGAGAAGCTCTGTAATTAACAAATAAGCTGGAAGTCACACCAGCCACGGCGGGACAAAGGTGAGTTAGATTAAAGATGTGTGTACAGCAAAGTTAAGCAAAGGGAGGGGGGTGCGGGGGGGTGGGGGGGGGGGGGGGAGGACTCCAATGGCTGGCTTAGCATATTGAATTGCGTGTCAAAGTTTTTTATTGTCTGTTCTGTTATATGCAAGACATACATCAGAATCAAAATGGGGTTTATCTCTGGCCCACGATGCAATAGGAACGACAAAAAAATAAAGAATATAGAGTAGAATAAGATAAACATAACTTAAACAATATTTACATTAGATACATTGTAAATACTAAGTAAGCAGCAGTGTCCCAGGCTGTGCTAGTTAATAGAATGCTAACTCGGATAAATCAGGCTTCTTTTTTTCTTTTTCTTTTTTACAGACATAACATAACACACATAGACATACAAACATGCATGCATACTTGAAAGTACACACTATTTAGAATCAAGGAATCATATATTTACCCAAATGTATACTAAATACTTGAATGGTGTGACCCAGGCTGTGCTTGGTTAATAGAATGGTAGTCTCGCAAAGCCAGACCAAACTACAGCAAGTAGTAGGGTCTGGAAGCACTCTGTTTAGAGCCGTCTATTCGGATGGGGAAACCGGGGAAACTGGGCTAGCCTGTTTGTATTTGTTTAAACCAATCACAATCATCTAGGGCGGGGCTAACCCCGGGAAGCAGCAGCGGTGTCCTGCAAAATAGTGCCGGGGGGGGACTTATTTTGATGGAACGTCTTTACGTCCAGAGACTGTCAGAGAAATGGCTAAACCCGCAAACGCCACACAAAAACTATTAAAGACAAAAGGAATATACATAGTGTGTTGCTTTCTAACCAGCATGTCAAGACACCATACACTTTAGCCCCCGAGGAGCTCACGGGATAACTTAACCGGAGTTAACTAGCCACCCACGTAGTGTTATCTCTGGTAACATTATCATCGGCGGTTGAGAGGACGGCTACGGCGGTCGAGTAGAATTTTTAGCATTCGAGAACTTATGTCACCACCTCCTATCGCTGTAGTCAGAGCCGTAGTCCGTCTGTT
>NC_137225.1:22765323-22797823 GCF_949987685.1 Ammodytes marinus
TGTGGGTTATTTGGTATGCATTTGGGCAGCCAGGCAAAGGTAATGTGTTTGCAGTAGTGAGCTCTGGAGCGGTGGATGAATGAATGAATGAGGGTTGGACGGGCGGGCACACACACACACACACACACACACACACACACACACACACACCCTCTGTATATGACAAGGGATAGACTGAGATATTGAGTAACTGTCAATCGATCATCTCGTATATCAGGGAATTGATTAAGCACATAGTACACAATTCTAGGCTGATGTCGTTTTGGTTGTTGTAACCTGAAGTGTATCAACCCTTATCCAGCCAACATACATAGACTATCGACTGGGGTGTCCAGTCTCTCACACACACACACACACACACACACACACACACACACACACACACACACACACACACCCTACTCGAAGAAAATACCATCATAGCAAAAAAACGTATTTCTTCTCAAAACATGACTAGATGTTGAATTTATGAAAAAAACAACATCAAGTCAATTTTTGCATATTTTTTAAAATGAAATGATATACTTTTCTTTAATAGAAATTCTAGCATGGAACCCAAGTACAGTCCACATTAGTTCTTAAAAAGCTTATTTGCCTTTCCTTTGAACCCTGGCATCATGAACTAAATAAATAGTTCAACCTATTAACATTGCAGAATTCGAGGCTCAAACTTACCCCAAAAAGCAGCAATTAAGAGAGAAACAGGAGAGAATGATATGATGTCATTAGGAACACATTGATTGACAAAGTCGTGAAAACTTGGAATGATAGAATGAAGCACATTTGAGATATGACAAAAAGTGTATCTTGGTAGGATGAGGGTTACATGTACTCAATATTTCCTCAAATATGGAAATAGCTTGGAGTACCATCCTTAAAATAATATTATTAAGAGTGAGGTGAAATTGGGCGCTCTGGTGGCGTAGTTGATAGAGTGCGTACCACATTGGCTCCGGCCTTCGTTGCAGTGGTCGCGGGTTCAAATCTGAACCATGGACCTTTACTGCAGGTCATCCCCCTCTCTCTCTCTCTCTCTCTCTCTCTCTCTCTCTCTCTCTCTCTCTGTTTCCCCATTTCAACTCTGTACTACCTAATAGAGCTTGAAATTGCCAAAAAATATATATAAAAAAAGAGTGAGGTGAAATGTTGGTAACACATCTTGGGGGGGGGGGTCAGAAGCAGAAGGGGGACTTTAGCGAACCGTTAACAAAATCTCGATGGCATTTCAGTGCCGTAGGTCGAATCTTAAATTTGACTCTGGAACTCCGATGCTTTTGCATTCCAATTTGACTGGGTGATATTGCTGTTGTTTATTTGCCAGCATTTTAAATCTGTGGACATTGTTTTTATATGTTTTCCCTTTGTGGCAAATATCCCCCTGTCTGTTTTTTGAAATCTTCCTTTAAGTGATCAATTTCCCCTTGCCTTAATCTGTGCGTCTGTATGTCACGTTGGGAGTGTGGGCTGCATTTATTTTCAAGACAATGTGGTCGGCCGTGTGTCTAGACATTGTTTCTCAGTTAAACAAAAGATCAATATGTATTGACAGGTTTTGTAGGGATTTTTTTTTTTTTCACTCCATCTCTCTCTCTCTCTCATTTGGTCGCTTCTGAGCTGTCCCCATTTTAGCTGCAAGGACAATTGGACACACTAGACTTTGTTTTTCATACATTTTTTAAAGAGCAAAAGTTCACAGCAAGTTTTTGATCATTTGCCAGCGGGGGAACTGGGTTTGTGAACCACTAACCCACATGGGGCAATAAGACAAATGGAAAGCCTAAGATTTGGGTCGAGTGTATATATGCCGGTTTTGCCCGATTCACGCTTGGGATTCACCCTTATAAAGGTCTCCACCGAAACAGAATAACACAGAAACCTACTCTGACTATGTCCCTGCGTTCCAATACCCATAATTCCCTGCTTTGTAGTATGGAAGAAAAAGATTTTGGTTTTCCCAATACATGTGGTAGGATGAAGCATGCTTAAAAATACCCAGATGCCCTACTACATTCGGACTGGGATTTTTAGTGTACAACACAGATAGTTGTTTTGGGCGATTTGCGAGTTCAAGGCGCAAGTTTATGATGAAATTACCAAGTAAAAGAGTGTACCAATCGTAGCTTACTGCATGCTAACATACTTGTTTTGAGCAGCTGTAGTATGTAGAATAGTAAAAAAAAAAATAGTTAAAAAAAGTTAAAGTATTTCCCATTTGTATGCCTACTGTATGCTATAACTGCATACTTGTTATGAGCAGCTGTAGTATGTAGAGCAGTAGAAAATATAAGAGTGTACTATTTGTAACTTAACTTGTTCGTCCTCCTCCTAACAAACTGAGTGTTGAGATGAGGTGGGCGGAGAAGTGTAGGAAGCAGAGTATATACGCCAAACAACCTGCCGCCACTGACACCTCTCGGCACATTATCAGCCTTTAAGGGCCTCCTCTGTGGATTGTAACATGACCACGTTACCTGAGACACACACACACACACACACACACCCTCACACACACACACACACACACACACACACACCGACCGTCCCTAGTCTCTCTCCCTTGCTCATCACCCTTTTGCTTGACATTCTCCTCTCTCACTTTTAATTGCACCCGCGGGGGCTCTGGCTGGGTTGCCGTGGAAGTCTTCGGCTCAGCGGGCGCGATAGGGTGCTTTACCGTGTCGCTCATACACCCTCGTTAGGGGAGAAGGGGGAAGAAAATAGATAGCAAGAAGTGAAAGGTAGAATATAGGGGTTCCGGCAGTATGATGGAATATACGATAAGACTATAGAAATGTATATATTAGATATTTGAAAAATACAAATGTAATTAAAAAAATATATATATTTGTTCATACTGTTTAATACCGCGGAGAAAGAAAAAACTTAGTACCTACTATTTTCATGTCAAACTTGAACATACTTTTTTTCTTTTGAAGAGTTGAATCATTATCAGACATTTTATTTGTGCACTAGTTTATTTTTGACAACTAAATGGAAAATGAGTAAAAATCTTGCAGGAAACTTCAAGTATGTTCACTTTTTTTAATATATCCTCTAGAGTAGAAATGTGTGTGATTCTTTGATTTTTATATGGTAAATGGACTTGTATAGCGCTATATCTCCGTTTATCACAGACCCAAAGCGCTTTACATTGTTTTTGTACACATTCACCCAGTCACACACACATTCATACACCGATAGCAGCAGCTACCACGCAGGGTAGGCTTAGCACTAGGGTGCTAAGTTAACTAAGCTAACTATCGGGAGCAATTCGGGGTTCAGTGTCTTGCCCAGTGACACTTCGACATGTGGCGGGGAGACGGGGATCGAACCTCCGACCCTGCACACCAGAGGCGAACTCCCTACCCACTTCGCCACTGCCGCCCCAAACTGCACTCACTCACTGACTGACAGAAGCCCAGCTGGTGTGGTATTTTTTGCACCAGCTTCTCGTTTTACTACGCCAGCTGTAGTTCCTGGGTGAACGTATACCCATGACAAAGCCATTAAGAAAAACTATATAAAAATAGCCTTCTTTGCACTCGTTTGCTGTTACATGTCATTTTATACTGTTTCAGAATTATTAAAAAGTTCCTCTTAGTTACTTTATTGAACTATATTGACAGAAAAATGCTCTACAGTGTTATAAAATTACTTATAGAAGATTTTGACCATATCGACCCAACCCTATATAGAAGAAGCTACGTATAGCACATACATAGGAGTAGGCCACTCAAGGCTAGTTGGGTCTAAAAGGCCTCCCGGACATTATTGTGTGTGTGTGTGCAACAGCAACATGTGCACTGGAAAAAAAGGGCCATTAGCTTTGGCCAGATTCAATATGTATCGACGAATGCATTTGTGTGACTCCGTGTCCCCGTCTCTATCTTCGCGGTCAATACAACCAATAGATACATTTAATAGCTAATTGTTCCCATTCCAAAATGTTATCCCAGGCAATTCTTTGAGCGTAGAATCAGGATGTGTGTGTGAGTGTGTGTGTGTGTGTGTGTGTGTGTGTGTGTGTGTGTGTGTGTGTGTGTGTGTGTGTGTGTGTTTGTGTGTTTGAAAATTGGCAGCACTGGCATTAATCTTGCTTACCCCAGCAACCTAATACAATGCACACTCACACACAGAAGTCTTATTGCTCCATGGTTACTGCACTCACACAATCTGTGACAGGCAATTTAAAGCAATTTCATTTTTTCCATCAAGCTCTTTTTTTTTTTTTTTCTCATAATGCAATTAAATGGCCCATGATACGTAAGCAAACGTCAAGGGCAGGCGAGAGAGCGAGACAAAAGCGAGAGAGTGAGTGCGTGTTAAGGAGAGAGAGAGAGAGAGAGAGAGAGAGAGAGAGAGAGAGAGAGAGAGAGAGAGAGAGAGAGAGAGAGGGAGAGAGAGAGTGGGAAAATATAAAGGCAGCCTGCTTGTGCTTGTTGTAAACACTGGCTCTTAACTGGGAGAATATAATGAAGGTGTCATGTTCGATTACACACCTTCATTATGACGGTCGGCGGGCGCGGCGCTCACCGGAGTAAAAAGCCAACAGGGAAAGACGAGAACCTGTTGATCCTTTTATAACAAATCAGTGACTGACTGAAAAGTGTTCAAGCCTGTAACAAGAGCACACTCACTGACAATAGCACTTCCTATGCAATGCTTACATAGTCCTGCCATACCCTGCGTTCCAATCCCCATACTTCCATAATATTTAGTATGCCAAAAAAAAAGATCTAGGATGTCCCAATACATGCATGTCAATTGTAGTATGCTGAAAATACATATGCCCCACTAACTCCAATTGCATTTAGCAGTATTCGTCTTTATTCTTGACATTTCTCGACATAATGAAAAAAAAAAACGTCCTTATCTAATTTTTTTTTTCTCTCCCGTGGCCCTTGTTCTTTAGTATGTAGTATAGTCAAAATAAAGAGTATATGAGTTGGAACGCAGGGATATATAGATATATATATATTTATTTAATTTTTTTATCTTGGGTTAGTATTTCTATACATTGTTTTTTTGGTAGAAATGTACTCACCAAGTTAATTACTGATATCTGGAAACACTGACATTACAATGAAGTATGCATGGAGTTCAAGGGAGTAGATTAGGCTGTAACATGAGCACACTCGCTTACAATAGCACTTCCAATGCCATGGTTACACAGTCCTGCCCTAGTTTCGGTTTCTTTCATGGGAAAATTCAGGTATTCTACAAGTTGGGTTAGTAGTTTTGGTGATCATTGTTGTTCTTTTGCTTTGTTCAAATAGGGTGTTTCATATTAGGATTCTATTAACATACAGATACATTTAGACTTAGTATTGAAAACAAATTAATATATTTGATCTAAATAAAATGAGTCTAAAACTAAAGGGCCACTATTCAAAGTAAACTTAAAAGTGCAAAGAGATCCTTGCACATGTGTAGGTGGCAGTGCTCAAACAGTAATTAGTTTTAATAATGATCATGGAGGATAAAGCTGACCAGAAATAGCTGCCGGCAGAATGAACATATACAGGACTCTTACGTACATTTGGCTTCTGTCCATATTTTGGGGCAAGCAATGCTGTTGGCTCTCTCGCAATCCCTCTTGCATCGTTATTCTCCTTAGCGAACTGTCTACAAGCACTCTAGTGAACATTTGAGTTGATTGGTTAAATAGCCATGATCATCGGAAAGAAAAAAATGCTTCGTAAAGATGATTCTAATTTCTAATTTTCACCGTGGTCTGCCTTTTAGTAACACCAAATTTATTGCGAGGTAAAAGCAAATGTTGATAATTAGTGGAGATAAAAAAAAAAGTACGGCAAGTGCAGAAGGTCAAAGCTGAACCATTTATTCAGTCGCTGAACTTTTCATGGAGATTAACAGCAGACTTACCTTTCCAATTTAGTGCGATTAGTTTGTAAATGTCACACTGATTGTGTTTCTTGACCTCTATCAGACTACCCATCTGCTTTGCACTGTTGCCACATAATCACCATATTAATCTGCGTAATGTACTTACTTACTGGCAGTAGAAAGTGAAAACCATTACTACAAATATGATCCAAATTGTACGAAAATATCAGAAAATTCTCCCTCCATGTTTTCTTTCAACATCACCCCTCCCTTGTAGTACAAATCAAAACAGGCAAGGCCTTTTGTCATGGCCACTGGCTACATGTTGCACTTACACCAGACCATTTTCTAACCCACTGTGACATTTCTGGCAACAACACAAAAAAAATACTAAAGCTTTCGCTGACTTTAGTCCTGCTAGCTTGACGTATAGTCCCCTTGTCAAGAGAATTATCGGGGCATAGGGGAAACTGAACACAACATGTCTTCCAGGGTTTGATTTGACAAATGTGGTCAAGGGGTTAGCGCTCCTAAGGGACTTTCACCGAGTCCCCCCTTTTCCATACAGTGAAAGCATTAGCTTTTTTTCTGACATGGTGACATTATGAAGAAATCTATTGCGAAAGGCTGGCCCCCTTTCCCCAAGTAGCTAGGGGGGGTTGGGGGGAGGGGGGGGGGGGGGGGGGGACTGGAGAGAGAAGAAAGGCTTCATGAGTCCACCCCAGAGACACACTGGTATTTCAAACTACGCCGAATGCCTACAGCAAATCGATAGCTCACCAAGTCCCACATGCTCACTCCAACCGGCGTCAATTAAGTAAATTCATAAAGTCGAGTGCTCTAGGAGTAGGAGAGAGGGAGGGAAATAATAAAGGGAAAATACTAGAGAGAGAAGCAGTGGAGAAAATATCATGTAGTAGTCTAGCAAATTTGGATAGGAAACAGATATTCTGCTATGGGCTTTGCAGTTTATACACTGGATAAAAATGCCTTTTGAAAAATAAGTTAAGAAAAATAGCAATACATACAGAAATATAGAAATAATTAGCTAGCAATAATCATATTGAGCATGTGTTACTAGAGGAATACCCTTTATCAGGAAGCCTTGTAATATTCATTTCAATTCAAGCATTGATTTACTAATCCCTATATCTCACTGAAATGTTGATAATGTCTTGTATTAAATATGATTCATATACTGCTCCGGAAAAAAATTAAGAGACCAGTCTGGATTTTTCTTCAATCTTCATCTCTACATTACTTATTGAAAATGATCTTAATGACAAAAAATGTATTGGAATTTGGTAGAAATGTTGTCAGTAGTTTATATTATAAACCCAAAATGTTCATTCTACTGAAACATATGCCTATACATAGTCAAACGAGAGACACTGAACATTTGGAGTGGTGTCTTAATTGTTTCCAGAGCTGTATGTATTTTGACTAAAAGCTGGACCAATTGGAACACTTGGTAAGATTTTGAATTTTTTAGCAGTGTAGCGAAAGTAGAGAGACTATATTTCTCTATGGGGCGTTACTAAGACGACTGACAGTCCATCTCACTCTCACCTGCCTCCATCAGCACATGCACTGTTGACCCCGCCAGAGGACACATGCAAAGTGACTGGCTTTCAACAGGGAAAAAAACCCTAGCGATAATGCATATCAGCTTAGGCCTATGCAAGCAAAGTAGGCAGTGTGTGCGTGTGTGTGTGTGTGTGTGTGTGTGTGTGTGTGTGTGTGTGTGTGTGTGTGTGTGTGTGTGTGTGTGTGTGTGTGTGTGTGTGTGCGTGTGTGTGTGTGTGTAGGAGCGCTATTTAAAGTGCAACGCGGGGACCTAACCCCCTGAGCTGCACTATTTGCCTCATAAGGGGAAAGCTAGGGCGAGCCTTGGCTGGCTGTTTGGATGAAGACAGGTAGCGTAATGGATGGGCTTTGGCTGCTGACGCTAGCTCTGACAGGACGTTTCTACCTCTCCTTCAACCTGCCTCTCTCTCCCCCTCTCTCTCTCTTTCGCTGTCTATTTCTCTCTCTCTCCTTCTCTCCCTCTCTCTCTCTCTCTCTTTCGCTGTCTATTTCTCTCTCTCTCCTTCTCTCCCTCTCTCTCTCTCTCTCTATCTCTCTATCTCTCTCCCTCTCCCTCTCCCTCTCTCCCTCTCTCTCTTTCTCTCTCCCTCTCCCTCTCCCTCTCTCTCTCTCTTTCTCTCTCTCTCTCTCTCTCTCTCTCTCTCTCTCTCTCTCTCTCTCTCTCTCTCTCTCTCTCTCTCTCGGTTTGCCCTGTAGGGTTGTCACTATAACTGCATAGGATATCAAAAAACTTTATGCTTGAAGCTTAAAGTGTGTTCTGAAATGCAGACGACATACAGCAGTTCAGCAACTCATCTTGAGGTTAAACAAATAAATAATTTGCTTAGAATTTTTCAAAGTTGTCCCTAGTATCAGTGTGTGATCATGCAATCATCCATTCTTATCAGTAGCCTACACAAAGAAAAATCAGCAACTATAGTTACAATGTGTAGGCCTACACAGCTAGCTTTATAGGCCTAATGTCATGCTGAAATCAATTAGTCGAAATATTTAGTTTAAGATATAAAACCAATAAATTAATTTTTCAATAATCATTTAAAGACCTACTTCACCGGTGGGAATATGAAGGTGTATTGAATTCTGAGATCATATGTAGTATAAATGTGCAAACAAATTTAAATTGGTTCATCCTAACCTGAGAAACTATCTAAATTAATACACCTTCATATTCCCACCGGTGAAGTAGGCCTTTAAGTGGGCCATTCAGCCAGCATTTGGGAAGATACTGTTATGACAACTGCTTCATACCCTACCATAGATGCAGTTTCTTGCTAACACTGTGAGACTCTCCTCTTATTTAATAGTCAAACTCTGCTCTCACCACAGCTTTGTTAATAAATAAAAAAAACAGTTTACAGTCGACAGCTATTCTACATGATATTTGAACCCTCGCCCTCGGAGCACTGCGGGGTGCATTTTCAAGAGGAGTAAGAAAGTAAACAAGATAGTCACACACTACAGTCGTCCTTATGAACTGCCTGCCAAAGGAACCCACTGATGCCAAAACACAACTTTAAAGAAAAACACACACACACAAAAAAAAAACTGTATCAAACTCTCCATTATGTTTTTTTAAACCGAATCCGTATTCACAGCTAGCTGCTTTGACTGACTGGCACAGAAGTGAGATATGCAGCATAGCCTACTGTATTTTTCTGTTTATTGAGCCGACAAAGACCCCCCCCCTATCCCCTCCCCCCCCATAATAAAAAGCCTTTACAGAAGTTGTCTTTAAAGGAACTCCAGTCAATAGTGGTGAGACATCTGTTTGTATAAAGCTCAGCGGTTGTTCCTTGTTTGACATTGCTTGACATTTTTTTTTCTTCTGTATCAGATTTTTTTTAAGATACCACACATTGTGCTGTCACAACACTGTAGAAAATTGGTATTGTGACAGCGCGACTGACTACGCTCACCCTTAGCCTGTGTGGTGCCAAACAGTGATTTTAGTCTAGTTATACAGCTCCAGAAAAAAATGAAGAGACCAGTTTGGATTTTTCTTAAATCTTCATCTCTACATTACTTGTTATGACAATATTTTTCGGTTGGAATTTGATAGAAATGTTGTCAGTAGTTTTTAGTAGTTTTGAATGTTACAACCTCACTAAACGCTCCTGTGTGCTTGTTGGGACTTTTGTATACATGTCATTTTAGAATCAAAAACATACTGGAAATAAAACCAAGAAGTGGGTCATATATGTGTTTGGTAATTTTTTCATATTCAAGGTTATTTCTGCCTAGGACCAACGTAATAACATTCATCTGGGTTATGTGGGACAGATTAGAGGGCCACCCAGTTTCCCTTTTCACCTGTTGAAATACATTTTTTACTTGACTGAAATCACTTTTTTCTTAGACAATCACTTTTCGGCACTACCCTGGCAACCCACACACACACACACACACACACACACACACACACCTCCTCACATGCTCCATTTCCCCCTCACTCCCTTCTGTCTGTCTGGCTCCTGTATGCAGGTCAAGCCACTTAATTCATGACCAGAGAAGACACACTTTCCTCATTCTCCCTAACACACTCACTCTGTGACTACCAGACCTGCCACACAGTACATTGGGACTAGACACCATCACCCCATACTCCCCACTCACTCTCACACTCACACACACACACACACACACACACACACACACACACACACACACACACACACACACACACTCTCACACACATAGACACACAGACACACCTACACAAACACACACAGCCACACACACTCACTCACTCACACTCACAAACACACACACACACACTCACTCACTCACACACACGCGCGCACGCGCACACGCGTGTGCGCGCACACACACACACACACACACACACACACACACACACACACACACACAGCCACACACACACACCCATACTCCCTCACTACCTCCACCCGCCTTCTGAGAACGTGCGATAGGGGCGAACATTTCAGACGCTCCCCAGCGCACCCAAACTGATAACCCTCCCAGCACAGAGACACTGGATATCAGCCCAACCGGCCCGGGAGGGGTAATGAGAACAAAAGCAAATAATACAGTACATGGCCTTCTTTCTTTCTTTCTTTCTTTCTTTCTTTCTTTCTTTCTTTCTTTCTGTCTGTCTGTCTGTCTGTCTGTCTGTCTGTCTGTCTGTCTGTCTGTCTGTCTTTCTCTTTCTATCTATCTATCTATCCGTCCCTTCTCCCAAACCCCTGTACTGAGTTTCACTTGTTCCGTTTGCTTCATACATTTGTCAGTTTGCGTTGAGTAAAGGTTCGTTCAAATGGAAACAGTTTCAACACAGATGGGTGAATGGATGGAGCGGTGATCGTGCATGGATTTTATACCTTCTGCTGTACGTCCAGGTTTTTTCTTAGCAGTAGCATCAACAACTGAAACATTTCTTGGGCTCTTCTTTGAACTCTCGGGCCATACTGAGAAATACAGAGAGAGTTTTGTGGCGCTGATAGGCTTAATCAACGTTGTGTCAACTCATTTGGCGATGTGGCTTGAATGTAACCGACACTCATTCATATGGAAAAGTTACGCATTATAGCTTTAACGCTCCTCCAACAAGTGTCGCCTTAACCCGCACGATTTCAAAAAACGTAAAAAAAGGAAAGAAAGTTGTCATGTAAACGCAGCCTTAAGTCTTCACAGGATGTTAGATATAAAGAGGGAAGTGGGAGAGGGTTGATATAAATGACTGAGAGAAATCCCACTGCCCATATCAAATCCCCTCTCTTATGTGCTTTGCAAACAGTCATTTTGTCCTGCTGTATCTTTACACTGATCTTAAGGTAATACACCGGGCTTGACATTGGCCCAGGGTCTACATTGGCATTCAGCAGGGGCCGATAACAAAGTATGCCAGAGTAGTAGATTGTTTAAAAAGATAACAGAATTGAGCCCCTGCACTCTATTAGATGTGTATTCAGAGGGCTTAATGTAGATAAAAGTTGATCTACACATGCTTTACAAGATGTAAGTCTATACGATGTGTGTGTGTGTGTGTGTGTGTGTGTGTGTGTGTGTGTGTGTGTGTGTGTGTGTGTGTGTGTGTGTGTGTGTGTAAGATATATTTTCTAATCTCTTGTTTATCAGGTTATAGGCATGCAGCACTCGGCAGCCTGTCCATCAGTGAATTGACTGACATTCAACATGCAGTACGTGTGTGTGCACATGAATTCATATCAGGGCTTGTGTGTGTGTGTGTGTGTGTGTGTGTGTGTGGGGAGGGGTGAGGGTGTGTGTGTGTGTGTGTGTGTGTGTGTGTGTGTGTGTGTGTGTGTCTGAGCAGCAGCAGAGAAAGTCAATAACATGCTCTTCAAACCGCTGTAATGGTGTTGGCCTCTGTCTCTTGCCTGTTTTTGACCTGTAATTATTTACCCAATGTCTTTCTACCTTGTTAATGTATCTCCATGCATCTTAATGGGAAATGCTGCAGATGCATTTGTATGGGAAAAGGGCCCTAACCAACTTAGAAAATATGAAAATGAATCAATTGATAACTATTTTCTTCATTCTTTCATTCATAAAACGTCCATAAATAGTGAAGAATTCAAAACGTATTGTCCCAGAAACCTAGGTGACATTTTCAAATAGATTGTCCAGTTTGACTATCAACCCAATACTTAAAAGTCTCAGTATATACAGCTCTGGAAAAAAATTAAGAGACCAGTCTGGATTCTTCTTAAATCTTCATCTCTACATTACTTATTGAAAATGCTCTTACTGACAATATTTTTATTGTGAATTTGGTAGAACTGTTGTCAGTAGTTTATATTATAAAATCAAAATGTTCATTCTACTCAAACATATGCCTCTAAATAGTAAAACGAGAGACACTGAACATTTGGAGTGGTCTCTTCATTTTTTTCCGGAGCTGTATTTACATGCATTGCGTTGCATATTTGCTTAATACAAGACTAATTGATCAGTTGATTAACAATTTCAGCACTATATGGGATGTCAAATCATGGCTAGCACACGTGAAAACCATTCAAAGTCACACAACGGTACAAAGGAGACACCAGCACATGCATTTAGAGTGCAAGTAACTTTGTGACATCAAACTAGGTCAATTGATTTAATCGGCGCATTCTCGCAATCCAATTGTTTTTCCATTATAACAGCTGGTACTTGTTTAAAGTGTTGTTTTGTTCATGCTCTACTTATTCTGCTTTGCATTTAATTGCTGTAAAAGAGATCTTCATCTTTTATTGATTTTTTCTTATTCAATTGAGATATACCCTTGCATCGTTTGACTCAATTTTGAAAGTGCGACATCTTTACAAAGCCTGAAGCTCTGCTGTGTTGGTCTTGAATGATATTTTTACATATTTTTGAAGAATGCACAATATTGTCAATTATCGATATCGGTAAAAATCCCCTAAAATTATCGAGATATTCATTTTTGTCAATATCACACAGTACAGCCCTACTTTTCATTTAATTGGTATAAGAGATCATCATATATTTTATTGATTTTTTTGTCCTGTAATTGAGACTGCCCTTGCCCATGGTGGTTATGACTCAATTTTGTAAGTGCATCATTTTCAAAACACTTTGAACTCAGCTGTGTTGGTTTCGACTCCAAAAAGAGCCTGTGTGCACTGGCAAAATTGCTGCCTCTCCTCCCAGTATATTGATTTCTTTTTTCTTTTTCTAAATGTTCCAGGTGCTGTTTGCTGACCTGTGTGAGTGTGTGGAGCCCATTTCCCTGCTTCAGTAGATGATCCACAACATGAGGACTGATCCTATGCTCTGACCCCCAACAATAAGCCCTCTTTTCGGCCATGGATAGGCGGAAAGCGTGCACGTTGCTGGTGCTATTGTGGGTCTTCTTGGGCCAGCTCAGCTCCCCTTGCTTTGGGCTCAGGGCCCTTCGGAGGACTACTACAGGGGGGCACAGAGGGGCTGCTAACCCGGGGCTAACGGGACAGGACGCTAACGGAGCGCCGCTCAAACGCTCCAAACGAGGATGGATGTGGAACCAGTTCTTTCTGCTGGAAGAATACACCGGCACGGACATGCAGTACGTCGGAAAGGTAGGCTCGAGAATGGACTTTAAATGGTTATTCTGACATTTATTAAACACACAGAGGATAACGTTGAAAGATCACATATTACATAAAAACACAGACAAAAATAGTATAGAAAATGTTCTTGCTTTTTCTCAGGTACCTCAGTGACAGTGGTCCGTTGTCTATTGTTTATGGGACGATATTTGGAGGTTGTGCGATCAACCCTGCTAGCACCATAACTAGCTAACACATGAATTGGGTAAAAAAAAAGCAGGATTTGTTTAAAAAATTGCCACAAAAAAAACACTTAGCCTAGCCAGAAGCGGGGGAAAATGTATTGTTCATCGGATTCTCAAATTTCCGAGTGCTCTTGAATGCCTCCCTAATACAACTGCAAAGTTAGGCCAAAAGAAAATCACTACTTCATGAAAATCTCGCATTCCACGTGTACTTTTTCAATGATTTACCAGAAATTAAGCATTTAAATGATCAAAATTCTGTTAAAAAAAGAAAACAAAAAGGTCAGCCATTTTTGTTTGTCACGTAGCAAAAATGAATCTATTACGAGACTGCAGACTGCACTTAAGCACAGTTGATGACAAAGAGCTGGTTCAATTTCTAAATATAATAGTGTTGATTGATTGAGCTATTCCTGCTTTTAGCTATGGTTGTACTTGTTACTTAGAGATGCAAGACTTGCAGATAGAGTCAACACAATTGCCCAAAGTGAGTACAAATAAAACACAACCAAAAAAAAAAAGGTTAGAAATTGCGTAGACATTAAGTCCTGCTGGGAATTATACTCGTTTAAAACATTGACTCACTACCTGGAGTCAATTTGTGTGTATTTTAATTCATATCCATTTGAACTAACACTGGATTAGATCAAAATAAATCTAGTTCTATTCTATAAAGGAAATGATATTGTAATTGTCACTTTGTTTGTCTCGTCCAAACCAGCTATTTTCAGATGGGCTATGGTCTCTAGAAGCTGCATGGCCCATCTAAAAATGTCATCAGAATTTAAACCCTTCCACTTAGTTTGCCAATTTCTAGCTGCAATTTGGTCCGAACGAGTAAAGGAAGCACTCTGTGGTCGGTGTGAGCAGCCGCATACACACACACACACACACACACACACACACACACACACACCACAGCTGAAAAAATAGACAAAAATAAAAGATACAAACAGAATCGTATTACAACATTTTAGGGATACTGGCGATGTTGTGAAAGTTGATTAATGATCTCCAAGAAATGGATACACCACTGTAGAGATCGCATCAGTGGAAAGATGTTTGCAACAAAAATGAAGCTACAGCTATCATTTCACAAGTTTAAACAAATACAAATCTTTATTCTTAAAATAAAAAAATATCTGAGAATTTGGGCTCCGAGAATCAAATATACATCTTAAGTCTCCGCGGGCTCTCTCTCCCCCCATGCTGTTTATTTTTCTTCAATATGTATTGCTTGTCTATTCCTCTGGGATTTAATTTGTTTTTTTTGTTTTCTTGCACAAAGCAACAACAACAGCACAACTGGAACTTTCTGCATTCCTCTGCATATGAAAAAAAGTTTCTATTTTTATTCATTTAAAAATATCTCAGTGTGTACTCTCTCTTGTCAAAACATAGTTATAAAGAGTTCTGCTCTGATTTTCCTTGTGTTTGTTTGTTCTCCCCTCTTTATGTTTATCCAAAGGAATTCAGATCTCACCAGATATAGCTTGAATTATGAATTTGTTATGTGACAATCTTGGAATTAAAAGTAAACGCTGCCATACTGAGAAATACAGAGAGAGTTTTGCTTACCTGATATCAACCTTAATCAACGTTGTGTCCACTCATTCGGCAATGACTTGAATGTACCCTTGATTCATTCACATGAAAAAAGTTACGCACTATAGCTTTAACGAGATGATTCAAGTCCTATACATGAGTGCATTGCTGTCTGTGTCTATGAGGATCATCCCATCATGAGTTAGCAGACCTGACATGCGTCTACAATCGGCTCATGTCCCGTGTATCGGACAAACGTCTCTCCGTCCCGGGGCATTGTACGCTTGTTGACTGTCCGATAACATTTTGTTCTTACTACTGTCGAGCTTCTCCGTAGCTGCTTATACCACATGTCTATTCCAATCACATCACAGCCGTCCCGTCTTGGCCCTACAGTCAAACACAACTTCCTCCCAAGGTATTATTTGTCCAACAGAACGAAAGAACACAATGTCGAACCAGATAACATTGAGGAGGAGGGCGTGTGTGTGTGTGTGTGTGTGTGTGTGTGTGTGTGTGTGTGTGTGTGTGTGTGTGTGTGTGTGTGTGTGTGTGTGTGTGGTTGAGCGAGAGGGGGAGGGGGGGTTTGTACAAGAATAGCAGCCCAAATAATACTTGCTTTACGTGCAGCGGAAGTCAAGATATCCGTCTCCTCTGCCTTCCAAACTATACTGTAATTGAGTAGATTGCCAGGCCTTCGTTTTGCAAGGTCACACACACACACACACACACACACACACACACACACACACACACACACACACACACACGCACACACACACACACACACACACACACAGGACGAGTGTGTATGAGAGAGGGTTTGGTTGGTTGGGAATAAAAGGCTGTTTTGTGTGCGCAGAGTTGAATGGGAGCCCGCTAGTACTTTGCATTCCTATCGTGTGTCCGCTAGAGGATAGAGTCATCCCAACTCCAAATGAGATTCCCCCGCAACAAAACCGTACGTCCTCTCCCCGAGCGAGGGGGGAGGGGGGGGGGGGGGGGGTTTGACTTTCAAAACCCCTGGGCCCCTAAAAGGATTACAAGACTATGGTATGAATACCAGAAAAGAGCCAAAAAAATTGTCTAAAAGAATCGGTTAAAAAAAATAAGATCAGAAAGTGGATAAGTAACGTAAAACAAGGTGATCAAACCTCTTTGTCTTTGGAGAGTGGTTAATTGATGTGCCGTGCGTCCTTTTAACTTTATAAAACAGTCCGTAAGAAGGATGGATTATCTGAATTGAGTGGTGGGATACACTTAGAGAGAGAGAGACGGAGAGACAGAGAGAGAGACAGAGAGAGAGGGGTTAGTGGCCCTAAGAGCTTGTCTCCTGAAAGAACGCTATTAAGGGATCAACCTCGGAGCACCACACTTAATCATGACTCGGAGCGCTTGTTGTTTTCGCCCCCGCCAGCCACCAGCCCTATCCCCCCTAAGGCGAAGTGCACACAGCTGCGGCCCGCTTCTCTCACTCATTGTCGGGCTCACACACACACACACTCACTCAATCACACACTCACTCGCTCATTTGTTCAATCACTCACTCACTCGCTCTCTCACTCACTCACACACTCACTCACTCACGCTTGCACGCGCTCACTCACACACACTCGCTCACACACTCACTCTCTCACACATTCAGTCACTCACACACTCTCACACACACACACACACACACACACACACACACACACACACACACACACACTCACTCACTCACTCACTCACTCACTCACTCACTCACTCACTCACTCACTCACTCACTCACTCACCCACTTACCACTCACTCCACCAGTATGTACTGTATACTCCAATGCCATTATCTGATTGCAATTACTGTTTTGTTAATTGCCAGGATGAAGTGTGAGTGACGAAAGAGGTTTTAAAAATTGAATGAACAGCTTTTTGAGTTGAACAACAAGCATCTGGATTTGTATACACAGGTTGAGGCCGTGTGTGTGTGTGTGTGTGTGTGTGTGTGTGTGTGTGTGTGTGTGTGTGTGTGTGTGTGTGTGTGTGTGTGTGCGTGCCTGCGTGTGTGTGTGTGGGTGGCGAAAAAACTTCGGAGAGACAAAACAAAACAAGAAGCCTTTTGTCATTGCAAGTGACACAATAGCACCCGGAGAATACTGCTTAGAACAAAACCCACTTTTGTTTTGTGGAAAATGAATTGGAAATATCACAATGGCAGGTTATTATAAACAAGGGAGATGCTGCTAGCTGGCTGCTCTTGACACACAAGTAACAGATGTAATCACGATAGAATGATGAGATTGTGCTTGAATTGCGACATTCAGTCATTTTGGCAAACTCAATCTTCCCCCTGTTACCACTACAAAGGCATTATCCATTTGTGTGGCGGCGAAACGCTAACAAATGGAAGTTTAAACTTTTTTTCTTTTACGCGAACAAGAGATTATTTCTAACAAAAGCAAGTCGGAACAGGAAGGGATTAAAAGGAAAACGACTGAGATGTGAAGTGGGGGAAACGGAGACTCTGGCAATAGAAAGACAGACAGACAGACAGTCAGACAGACAGACAGACAGACGGACAGACAGACTCACACACACACAGACAGACGGACACACACACACACACACACACACACACACAATTACACACACACACACACACACACACCAGAAGTGCCTAGTCTAGCGGAGCTGGTTGGCTGCTAATCTTTCTAATCTTGCTGTATTGGCCAATGATTTTTTTCCGACTTCTAGTACACTGCCTCTCATTAGCAGGCGAGATGCATGCACGCCTTGGAGGGTCCGGGCTGTCGCTAGGGAGGGGAAGAGAGAGAGAGAGAGAATATTTGTTTATTTCATTATTTTCATACTTTAACCAAAGGGCAAATATCCAGTGAAAAAAAATGAATAAAAAATTGAGAAAAAAAAAAAAAAAAGCGGTTAATGGCCTGTGGTTTGGAAGTGTTTGTGCTGTGCTATCATATCTCATAAAGTATTTACAGCCCCTGATAGGCCCCAGTGGTTCTCTAGGCCTGGTGGGTGAGTAGTGAGCAAGTGAGCTATGTTCTCTGGATGTGAACAGACACACACACACACACACGCACACGCACACACACACACACACGCGCACACACACACACACACACACACACATTCAAACACACACACTTCTTTACACGGCTATACTTATGAGGACATTTGTTGAGTTAATGCATTCCCTAGCCCCTTAGAGTAACCTTAACTATAAGAATTAAATACATAACCCCAACCCTTACACTTACCCTAACCATAAAACCTAGTGTTAACCCTCAAACAGCCCTTTAAAGGCCTGTTGAAACCGGACAAAATGTCCTAACTTACCAAAAATATCCTCACTCATAAGGTCTACAACTCAAATTGGTTCTCTTGAAAATAGTTGAACAAGTGTACACACAAACACACACACACACACACACACACACACACACACACACACACACACACACACACACACACACACACGCACACACACACACACACACATACACACACACACACACACACACACACACAGAAACACGCCTGCAACACAAGCCTTCCAGTAAATGGGCTAGAAATCAAAGGCAAATGCACAGAGACATAAAATGCTTCCCAGTCCTTGTGTGACTCAGCTCAGCGGTCGAGGGAGGCAACCTACTGGGAAGGACTCGAGCGTCTTATGTTAGCAGAGTGGAAAGGTGTGTGTGTGTGTGTGTGTGTGTGTGTGTGTGTGTGTGTGTGTTTGTTTGTAGGGGGTAGGGGGTCTGGGACAGTGATTTTTTTGGTGTGTGTTGATACCAGCTGCTCACCTTGGCAACGGGGCAAGGAGTTTGTGCAATGTGGCCGCCATGGCAACCCCTGCGGTCTCCAGCGGCGACCTGGAGCACACGTTGGCAGTGTTCGTTGATTGGGCTGATAAGTTCCCTGCTTGGGAGTGTGTGTGTGTGTGTGTGTGTGTGTGTGTGTGTGTGTGTGTGTGTGTGTGTGTGTGTGTGTGTGTGTGTGTGTGTGTGTGTGTGTGTGTGTGTGTGTGTGTGCGTGTGTGTGTGTGTGTGTGTGTGTCTCTGTCTCTCAGTGTGTGTGTGTGTGTGTGTCGCTGGGGGAAAAGGGTGTGATGAGGTCGTATGGCGATGCGGCGCAGTAAACATCTGTTGAAGCGATGTCAGAACATACACACACACAGCACCTTGCATTTGTTCCCATGCTAACGCCAGCCTGCCTACTACTGTGTCACACACCTGTCGGTTTGTTTACAGTCCAATGCATTGATTTGCAATGATCAAATTCTCTATATTGTCTCTAAAATGTGATATATATATATTGCTGCGTTTGAGTGGCGTAGTGGATAGAGCGTGTACCATATCGGCTCCGGCCTTCGTTGCAATGGTCGCGGGTTCAAATCCGACCCGTGGACCTTTACTGCAGGTCATCCACCTCTCTCTCTCTCTCTCTCTCTCTCTCTCTCTCTCTCTCTCTCTCTCTCTCTCTCTCTCTCTCTCTGTCTCCCCATTTCAACTCTAGAACTTTCACCACAAGATGTCGCAAACATACACGTTATTACACTGTATCCTCTAGTCTAAAGCCTTCTTTTCATGTCATATTTTTTTTTTTGTTTATACATGTTTGTCTACACTTCTTAAATACATTCTTTCAAAATAAGATATAGGACCACATTTTTCTTGTAAAAACCTTGTAATACATTTTTTTTCAAATCATCTTTGGATAAAAAATTTAACTTATTCACCTGCAGTGTCTTAAAGCCCTAGTGCCCTAAAGTAACATTTGACCTTTTACGCCTATTGCATCTCTGAACCATGTTTATATCTCAAGCTAACAAACCAGCAGACCTGTGATAGTGATGGAGTCTATTTCTGTGTGTGCTCTGAGTTCTGCCATCTGGCCACACTGAAGGCAGCCAGCTTCTCCACAGGCCTGGACACAACGCCTTAAAGGCTAACTGGCCCCATGCCCCAACACACAACCATTTTATACTGACATATTTCTGGGGCCTGACTATAGTGAGGCACAAATAGCATACTAACATTTATTTATTTTTATTTTGAATTTTTTTGGCATTTTCAAGATTTATTAGATAGTACAGAGTTGAAATGGGGAGACAGAGGGAGAAGGGGGATGACCTGCAGTTAAGGGTTCACGGGTCAGATTTAAACCCGCGACCACTGCAACGAAGGCCGGAGCCAATATGGTACACGCTCTATCCACTACGCCCCCTATTTTAATATTTTTAAGATAATTTTTTGGGCAATTTCAAGATTTTCATTAGACAGTTCGGAGAGACAGAGATGAAATGGGGCAGAGAAGGGGAATGACATGCAGAGAACGACCCGGGGTGGATTCTAACCCGGGTCTGCTGTGAAGAGGACTGAGCCTCTATGGGGGGGTGGGGAGGCACTCACTACACCACATTCATTTACAAGCCATATTTGTTGGCCTAAATCAAGTGTATCAAAAATGGTGACCAGATTTCCATTCATTCTGCACTAACATTTGCTGCACTTGAAACTGATTACTTTTCATTTCACAAACAAAGACAAGCGCGCTCAATAAGTTCTCACACGCACAGATGTCTGACAAGTACCACTTCACCGCACAGCCCACTTCTAAAACTGCAAGATGAAGTACGTAGGAGTAGGAAATTAATATCTCTTACAGTTCGAAAAAAAATCCCCACCATTTGATATGCAATATAATGGCATCACTTAACACAGAAGGGCTAATTAAGTGGAAGGTTTTGAAATGTATAGCATTGATGTTATAGAAAGGGTTTTAAGTAGATGTTAACTCACTCCAAATAAATCGTCTCAGGTGGTTTGTGTGTCTGTATAATTGAGAAGGTCAATCACTTTCCAATGCAAATGGCTTCAAGTATTCACTGATCAGGTTTCATTTAGCTTGATTGGAGTGCAGTGAAGTTCCTAGATATTGTTTTTCACTCAAAATTAGCTTGATATACCCTTTAGTTTAAACAATGTCCTTAGAAACCTGTTAAGTAGTGTTCATTCATTTTCCTTTATTTATTCTCGAAAGATCAATTGAGGGTTGACCCTCTTTTACAATGACGTTGAGACAAATTACAGATACACAATATACAATGAGAATACACAACAAGCTTACACAGAGACAACAACAATTAAAACATTCAGATCAGTTGAAAAAAGCGGAACAATAGCCTAAATAAAACAGTTACAAGTGGAGTGGGGCTGATTCAAAATAATAACTTTAAATTGGTTAACAGTTACGAGTGTATTTAGCTGTGTTAGCTGGAGTATGAGTAGAGTACGCCATGTTGTTTGTTTGTTGTTTTGATTTGTCTTTTGTTTTTGTGTTCACTTTTTCAGTTGAGTGTTTGTGTTCCTTAAAAAAAAGTATTTAAAAATAATTAGTTTGATAATAATTGATTGATAATCAGCATGTGTTGTATATCGGTATCAAAAGTATAATGTATGTAAGTGTAAAAACAGCAACTTTATGTTAAGCTAAGCTAACCGGCTACAGGCATTAGCTCTGTATTGGAGATACTTAGAAGTAGTAAGCAATTTAGTTAAGTTAAGTTACTTATGAGTCAATGGTGAAATTGAAATGTGTCTTTCCGCATAGTAGATTTCCCCCAAAAATGGATAGTTCCATTATTTTTAAATGGGGTTGTACGTCTGAGTTAGGCTACTTGGTGACTCCTTAAAGTTACTGCCCTGATCGCCATCTCCATAAGGTAACACACTAACTATGCCTAAGTACCGCATACAACCCCACTTTAAAATAAATAAATATCCCTTTAATGAAATAAGGATGTTGGCCTCTTTTATAGACAAAACCAAATGCAATTTTTATTTTTTTGCAGTGTCCCAAACGTCCCAGTGTTAATGGCTATAGCGTAATGCCTTCTTTTTTTTTACGACGTTCTTCCATAGTAGGCCAGAGGACAGAAAAGGCTAAAGCTAATCGATGTTGCTAGTGCTTCTTCTTGGGCGGGCGACCACTTCTGAATGACCCCTTACCCATCAGCGCATGTGGCTCTCTCTTCTCTCCCTCGTCCTCCTGTGACAGTTTAATTGTATTTTCAATATAAATTGATCACGGTAGCCATTTTGAATGCCCGTCATTGAGTTGCGACATTGATTTCTCTTAGTTTTTTTTTTCCTTTTTTTCACTCAGTTGAAGGGCAGTTGTAAATTGTCGTCTTTTTTTTTTGCCAGCAAGAAGAAGGTGCAACCGACTATAGGGTCATTGCAAAAAGCGCTTGTACAAGTGAAACTCATATTATTAGAATATCATTGAAAATAAATTGGAATTGAAGCAAGAATTCATGCAAAAAGGGGCCCAAACCAAGTACTGAGTACATATGCATGATTATACTTTATAGAGGGCCGACATTTCTGTATTTAAAATCCCTTTTTTATTGATTTCATGTAATATTAAAATTTTCGGAGATTTGGAATGTGGGGTTTTCATAAGCTGTAAGCCATAATAATCAAAAGTATAACAAATAAAGGCTTGACATATTTCACTTTGCATGCAATGAGTCTATACAATATTTCACCTTTTAAGTTGAATTACTGAAATAAATTAGCTTTTTAGCACGATATTCTAATTTTTCGAGTTTCACCTGCAGTTTGATACTTGTAATATCTTTCAAGGGGAAAGCTGAGAAGAAGGAACATCTTGAGAACCCCACTACAAGATCTCCCACACACTAACACACACACACACACACACACACACACACACACACAAGGCACGGCAAGGCAAGGCAAGTTTATTTATATAGCACAATTCAGACACAAGGCCACTCAAAGTGCTTTACAGGGGCAAGATTAGAATACATAAAACACATTATAAAACATTTAAAAGCGAATAAAAGAAGCAAAAAAATAACACACACAAACACACACACACACACACACACACACACACACAGAAGAACCAAACTCTTGAGAACCCCAATACAAGATCTCTCTGTTTCCATAGAAATGACACAGCTTATGTCACACCATTCTATCTCACAATCTCCAACCCCAAACATAAGGAGAAAGGGGGTGGGGGGGGGTCGGGGGGGAGACTCACTAGACGGTTATTAACTGAATTGTCGTGCCAGGCAAAGAGAGAGATAGGCAGCCTGATAGACAATCATAGAAAAAGGGCCAGTGCAGGGCTGAAGCAGCGGGGGAAGAAAGATAATAATGTTGAAGTGGATTGTTTCCAGCCAAACTGACTGAGCCTCTTGTTTGTTGGAAGCACGTACTGTAAAAGAATAAAAAAAAAATAATAATAACAATAATAATGAAATTCCACAGGATATATTGTTCAGGCTTGGTTAGAGTTAGACTAGAGAGAATGATATGAGGAAAACAAGGCTTAAAACACCCCCCCCCCCCACACACACACACACACACACACACACACACACATAGAGACTCACACACACACACACACACACAGATTTACACACGTACACACACACACACACACACACACACACAGAGACTCACAGACTCACAGACTCTCTCTCTCACACACACACACACACACACACACACACACACACACACACACACACACACACATAGAGACTCACACACATACACACACCCCCCCACACACACACACACACACACACACACACACACACACACACTAGATCCTAATCCCAAAGATGCAAAAAAAAACATTCAGCGACATACACACCCACTGGCTTTGTGAAACGTAAACAGGGAAAGAATTGAAAACAGTCATTTCTTTTTACAGCGTACAAAATATTGTTAAAGATGCTTATCCGGAAAGCTGTCGGTGGTCACATGTGCCAGCTTTCTGCCTAACTGATAAAACAGCATGAATTAGTGAGAGCTTGCGAGCACCTGGGACGAAAAGCTTTTTAATATATGATGAGAACGGGAGACTTTGCAATGTGCCTGTCCCCACGTGACACACAAAATATCCCCGCGCAGGCTGTCCACACAGGCCTAGCCAAGAATGGTTGATTGTTTTGGTGGGATTTTTTTATTTTTTTTTTTGCTTTTCGCTACTGTAAATCAACAAGTATGCAGTATACAGAATAATACAGAGAAGTATACATGAGAGTATACAAAAATGCATATTAAAAAATAATAATACAAATAAAACAAGGGCTACATAATAAAGAAATATTTATGGAAGTGAATGTGTTGATAGTTTTCTAATATTTTTTTTTTTTTTTTCGAATGAGCATGTTTTTGTATTCTTTTGTCAAATCACTGAATGTCTCCTCACGATCTACTGCCTGTACGTACAGTAAAACAAAATCCAGTCTTAATACACAGCCTAGATTCTTTAAACGGCACGTTGCTTTGTTTTCATGCCAGTGTACTGAGCCTAGGATGTGTATTAACGCCAGCTTTGTTTTAAGTGCACACACAGTACGCACAGTAGTGGATTGTTGTGAGGAGATAATCACTTATTTTGTCAACTAGTGATATTGACAACAAGCGTTCTCCAGAATCACTGACTCCACCTTTAACGGGGGTGTGGATAACTGACCTCAAAATATCGCCCACTCATCGGCGTAAACATTCAGATATGGAATTACCTTGTACTTTGCAAATATCTGACCTCATTCCGCCCTTATACCTTCCCGACCCCGGCAATTATTATCATGTCCTTGGTTATTAAATAGGAAAGGCAAGCACTACTGGACCGGCTTTTGATTGGTTCTCGGAGATAAATATGTTGGTTAGGGATTTGGTGAAGGAATTAAAATGTCAGCGCATGTTAAGCTGCTGTCGAAAGCAGAATAAAAAATGTAAACGGGCCATGGACAGGGAGGGAGAGGGAGAGAGAGAGAGAGAGAGAGAGAGAGAGAGAGAGAGAGAGAGAGAGATAGAGAGAGAGAGAGAGAGAGAGAGAGAGAGAGAGAATCATAAAGAGAAGCTCCGTTGACTATGGACTTCTGGTAGACCTCTGGTATAAGGAGGTCAGGTTGCTTATCTATCAGTGGATTGGCAGGGCAGCGGAAGTACACACACACACACACACACACACACACACACACACACACATGCTGGAACTGCATAGATGTTGACCCACCTGCATGCTGTACTACACTGTAGAAATAAAAATTCAACGATTTTTGAGTTTTTAGTCCAACTCATACTCTTAAGGTTCAAATGATAACTGCCTACATTTGAACACACACATTCTGGTCCTTCATATACTCGACCACATACACATGCATTCTGTTATAAACTATAATAATTAGACAGTAAGGTAAACTAAAAGCTAAAAATGTTCACAGCAACTGTCTACAATAGATTTTTGAGCTTTGCGGCTAAAACATAACTCTTTAGTTGTGGGGAAAACTGGCTACATTTTGAGATGACCAGCTATCTCTTGTCAAGATATTCTTATCATTCAATGCAACTTCAATTTTGAGTTCCACGTACTAAGTATTCCAAAAAGTAAAAAATTGTGCCAATTAATTATTTTTGTTGTGCAGAAAGTCTTGATAGATAGTTTAATAATCCTGTTAAATGTTTGAATCAACATTTTTGATCGACTTGGTTTTGATTGTTATCTGTATGACAGAGCATAAGTTGGCACAACAGCTATTTATTTGAAATTCTTAGTATGTAGAACTCAAAATTAAACCTGCAGTGTGTAGAATTTTGGGTTTTATTTCCTAGCAGATTTTGTAGAAAGTAATTATAATATCCATAAGTACATTTAATTTAGTGCATAATAGCTGAGAAAAATGTCTTGAATAATTTTTTTTTCCCCTAAGAAAGGGTCTCATATACGTCCATATTTCTGCATATTTTGGACCAAGGACTAGTGCAGCCATCTTGAAAGCGTCATAATTGGAATGTCATCAGGTGCATTGTTTAAAATTTAGAATTGTTCTTGTCCTTGAAGGCCACTGTAGCTTCTGTTATTATTCGAAAGGGGTGGGGTTACCCAGGGAGCGCTGCATTCTAGAACTTTGTAGAACTTTCTTGATGATGTCATATTACACACTGCACCTTTAAAAGCTTTTATACATGCTAAATACATTTTCATTAAACATAAATTATAAGTTATCTCAACAAAAGATAGATTGAACAAAATGTTCTTTAACGTAAGAGTTGTTAGTTGCAACCTGTATGTAACAATTCCAGTAAGAGCTACATACTGAATTTTATTTTATATGACAAATGTGTGTATGTATGTAGTTGTATCTTAATAACCTGTTGACAGTTTACTAAAGATAATATGAATCTGTCACGTTATCATTATTATTAAATCCCAATTATCAAGCTGTCAGCGTGTCTTACTGTATAGAGCCAAGGTGCAGACTATCACTGATTTGTGAATGTAGGTGGAAAACTGTGATTCTAGTTTTAGAAATGTGTTGACATCTTTGGTTTATATACCTGGAATGAAAAAATAATCTCTCAATCAAATAGTGAAACTAGCATTGTGATATTTCTCTTTTCCCGTGGAAATTTAAGTTGACGTTTCTGCCAACAGTGTTCATTCAGACTAGCAACACACTAGCAATAACCTTTTAGTTTTTAGAGTGTGCAAAGTGGACATTTATTAAAATGGAAATAAAAACTAATACTTAAAATGATATTTATATTAATAATAAATGATCAGCTTGTCTTAGCATTTCCCCACAGCTTTACTCTGCATAGTTACAACTATCCAATAAAAATTTGAAAAGTAGACACCAACAAATGCTCATTTTCTTGCATTTTCTACACATCTCCTGACTCCCCCCCCCCTCTCTCTCTCTCTCTCTCTCTCTCTCTCTCTCTCTCTCTCTCTCTCTCCCTCTCTCTCCATTTCAACTCTGTCTTTAATAACAACTACCCAATAAAAAGGTTAAAAAAACACCAAAATATAATCATAATAATAAAACTAATTTTCTTTCTCTTTTCTCCCCAGCTGCACTCTGATTCCGACCGGGGAGATGGGAGCGTGCGTTACGTTTTGACGGGAGAGGGAGCCGGGAATCTCTTCAAGATCGACGAGAAGTCCGGAGACATCCACGCCACCAAGAGGCTGGACCGCGAGGAGAAAGGCTACTACATCCTGCACGCTAAGGCCGTCAACCGCTTCACTAACGAGGCTCTGGAAGGCCAATCAGAATTCATCATTAAGATCCACGATATAAATGACAACGAACCCAAGTTTACCAAGGATCCCTACCTAGCCAGGGTCCCCGAGATGGCTGATATTGGTGAGTTTTTAGGGTGGAATTGTGGTATTACGTGAACTGTTTATTACATTATATTACATAACATGTCATTTAGCAGACGCTTCTATCCAAAGCGACTTACAACTGGAGCACACATTCACACACCGATATCAGCAGCTACCACGCATGGTGCAAGCTAACTATCAGGAGACATTTAGGGTCCAGTGTCTTGCTCAGGGACACGTGGCGGGGAGACTGGGGATCGAACCACAGACCCTATGGTTATGGGTCCACCACCCTATCCACTTCGCCACAGCCCCCCCGTTTATGGTTTACCAATGCAATAAGAATGTGAGATAATTCCAATCATTTCATGGTGGTAGTAGCATGTCATTGTTTTGTTTTTTTCAAAGGTATTACGTAATCTGAGAAACGAACAAAAATTAGATGCTGAAGTTGTAGATGGTTTGAAGGTAATGTTGGTGTAATGCCTAACAATTTGAAAAAAAAAATGTAATGGGTACAGCTGGCAAATAAACTTGAATTTAGCTTTTAAAACCCTATTTATTGATCGTAAAATAGACAATAATTAAGTTTACACAGTTTGAGGTGGTGCTTGTGTGTGTGTGTGTGTGTGTGTGTGTGTGTGTGTGTGTGTGTGTGTGTGTGTGTGTGTGTGTGTGTGTGTGTGTGTGTGTGTGTGTGTGTGTGTGTGTGTGTGTGTGTGTGTGTGTGTGTGTGTGTGTGTGTGTGTGTGTGTGTGTGTGTGTGTGTGTGTGTGTGTGTGTGTGTGTGTGTGTGAGAGAGAGGCACAGGATTAAAAGGCTTATAATTCAGACAGGATAGAGACGTTATAAAATGCCACTCTTACTGGATCAGTGGGACTGTATCAATCATAATAACAACGCAGTCTCCACAAAGACAACCCACTAATTAATTGAGAAAAGACTATGATCCGTTTTATGACCAACAAGTTAAAGTGCGTTTGTGTGTGTGTGTGTATGTGTGTTCGCGCCATGTGTCTGTGTCTGTGTGTGTGTGTGACGGTAACGGCGACTAGCTTAGATAATCTTTTAAATACACTATTGTAAAAAAAAACAGAATTCAATTTAATTACCGGCAGCTGTGTCATCATAGTGGCGTGTAATTGCGGATTCCATTTCTGCAGTGCCACGTTTCTTAGACGGCTAACGCAGCATAGCAACAAACCATTTTCAGTTTTATATCTTGTTTTTTTTCGTATTATCATTTCTGCTTGTCATTCAGCACCGAATTAAACTTTAATTCGACCGTGCACCATCGCTCTAGCTCTTAGCCTCAAAAGTACACGCCTGGTGGCTTCATGAATATGAATAAACAAGAGAAGAAGTGGGCTGCTAATCAATACTTGCATGAAAACATGGCGTTAACGCACTAGCTTCTTCTAGCTTGTGGGACTGTGGGACTTTCGGCCCTTTGCATGTGACAGAGTTGTCACTCGCTCGAGCAAACCCATGAGAGAGTGTGTGTGTGTGTGTGTGTGTGTGTGTGTGTGTGTGTGTGTGTGTGTGTGTGTGTGTGTGTGTGTGTGTGTGTGTGTGTGTGTCTTTGTGCGTCTTCGTCTGTATGTGTGTGTGTGTGAGCGAACCCAAGAGAGTGGTGGCCGGCACTTATCTGAGGGCAGCACACCGGTGGCACCATGGCAACAACCGAGGTGTGATGTCACCGCTTGGCAGAGCATGTGTTCACGAGTGACTGGGTCCACAGTCCAGACACTGGCCTTCCCTTTAAGAACGTCACTGGCCCTGCTTTAAGAACATCACACACACTCCATGGTTTATTATAGACTCAGTGATACGGACATTCTGCTCCTTGGAAGACTTTAAAGGAATACTTCAACATTTAGCTTTTTGCCTCTCTCTCCGGCTTAAGAAAAGACCACAGAAACCGTTCCTGTAACTATGCGTGCATTCTTTTTTTGGCATTTTCAAGGATATTGGATAGAACAGACTTGAAATAGGGAGACAGAGAGAGGGGGGGATGACCTGCAGTAAAGGTCCACGGGTCGGATTTGAACCCGCGACCACAGGCCGGAGCCGATATGGTACGCGCTCTATGCAATATAACATAGTAAATTAACAAGTCTCAACAAGCACAAAGGAGTATTTAGTGATGGCGTAAAGTTTATCTTTTGACTTGCTCACCTTGACTACCAGTGTTTGAGCTACAGTAAGCTAACCTGGATGAACAACCTTTGCCCAATTATATTTAAAAAATGCAGGTGGCGTAGTGGATAGAGCGCGTACCATATTGGCTCCGGCCTCCGTTGCAGTGGTCGTGGGTTCAAATCCGACTCGTGGACCTTTACTGCAGGTCATCCCCCCTCTCCCTCTGTCTCCCCATTTCAACTCTGTACTGTCTAATAAAGCTTGAAAATGCCAAAAAAAAAAAAAAATGCACACACAGTTACAGGAACAATGTCTGTCGACTTTTCTTGAGCCGTTGATAATTAATAATTCAACATTCAAAATGTTGAATTATTACCTCAATGCTTTCCCTTCTTTGACAACTGAATGAATACAGTTGAGAAAATGCACAAAAAAAAACTGCGATTATTTCTGAGAAAAAAAAAAATCTCAGAAGCTCAAAGTCGGCAGTGACAAGATGGCTGATGTGGATCAGTGATATTTTTCTAAAAGCCGGCGTTTGAGAAAATCCTCTTTCTCGTCTAATTCCCCAGTTAAAGGTTTTAGTGATCAGGGTTCGCTGAATCCTCCTCCAACTGTCACTTACACCAAATCAGACAGACGCGGTCTTTCTCTCTTTCTCTCGGATTTTTGTTTTTTGGGGGGTTTTATTTATTTTTGAATTTTTCCCAAGCAAATCCTTCAATCTAGCCACTTTGAATGGCATGGCTATTAAAGCCCCTGAAAAGCTGGTCTAAAATGGTAGAAAAAAAATCACCAAAATGATATCACAGTTGGGTGTCTTAATAGGCTTTAATACAAAAATCTGATGTGAAAATGAACGTTCAAAAATATTATAAAACTTAATAAAAAAAAAAAAAGCTTTTTAGTGTAAGTAGAACATTTGATTGGACTGTGTGGATGTGGCCGTATCAAAGGGTCTCCATGGCAACAGTCATTGTTTTCATAGAACGTTCTATCATACTGTGATTGGTTAAAAATGCTTACTGTGTCTTAAAGGAATACTTCACCCATACCATACGGAACCAGCGTTGTATCATTATAAAATCACTATTATAATATAATGAATGAGGTTTTTCTTTCCTCAGTCTTCCCTCAGTCTTCCCTTGGCCCAGCTGTCCTGTTAATCCTAACCCTTACTGTGATGTCACAAGAAGGAAACTGTAGGGATAGACAGTGAGACCATAAAACACTCTTTCTGCCTTTTCTCAGGCTAAGATGATCCGATGTACATTTTTTTTGCACATTTATACTAAATAGGATCTCCGAGTTCAATACACCTTCATATTCCAACCGGTGAAGTAGGCCTTTAAGAACCAGATCTGAACCAGATTACTGTAAAATGTATCAAACACGGGGCGCTCCGGTGGCGTAGTGGATAGAGCGCGTACCATATTGGCTCCGGCCTTCGTTGCAGTGGTCGCGGGTTCAAATCCGACCCGTGGACCTTTACTGCAGGTCATCCCCCTCTCTCTCTGTCTCCCCATTTCAACTCTGTACTGTCTAATAAAGCTTGAAAATACCAACAAAAATTATCTTAAAAAATTAAAAAATCATCAAACTTAAATGACAATATCTTTAATTTGGATTGATGAATAAGCCTAGACAAAGCTAGTTTCAGATGCTTACTATCATGCGACTAACTCCCCACATTACATAGTTGGAAGGATTTTCTGTATTTGGGTGTTTTCGTGGCCTTTAAAGGAGGGGGGGAAGAGGACTCACAATTCTCACCCCTTCAAATTACCTCCATGGGGGGTCGTTATACCATTGTATCGCACAGTTCTATATTTATACCTTCTTTGCCATTAAATATTTCTACTCAATTAATTCTCTCTTCTGCATGTAATGAGGCAACACTTCTTCTTGGCCCCGCAAGGCGCCATTTGGGAGGTAGCACTTGGCTAACCGTCTCCCTTTGTTCTCCCCCCCAAAATAGGGCCTCGAAAAATGTATCACTATAGTGTTGTTTGTCTGTGTGCTATCTATATCAGATATTCGCCATTCTTAGACACACGCTAGAAATAATGTGGTTATACTTATCAGCTTCTTGGGGTTTGTTAAAAGGCCTGTGTCAGTGCTTGCCTGGTAGTTTCGCTTACAGAGAGATATATACTTAGAAAAATACATTAGGACGTATCGATTGAGTGGGAAAATCAATCAAGTGTAAGGGGCTTTAAGTGGCACGAGGAATAAAGATGGGGTCGGGTAATGCAAAAGGACAGACATGATCAGTTGGTGCATATACTGTATGGGCCATGATTACCTCATCAGAAGTTGCATCAGTTTAAAGGTGTAGTATGCAGTATAAGTGGAGGAGGGTTTGTTTACATTTACAGAGCCTGCAGTTAGTTTACAAAACTTATCATTCTTACTATTGAATAATTCTATCATCATAAATCAAAACTAAATTATTTTGGGGGTCGCCTGTAACCAAACGTAAGACTAGAATATGTTTGTAAACCAAACTGTGGGCCCTGCTGCTGTAAACAACAACAACAGTGAAACAGTAACTTTTCAGGAAGCTTTCTGACTTCAAACAGTGTTCCAGGGATCACATTTTACTGTGAGGAAAGTTATTCAGTTATGAGAAAAATATATAAGAAAATGTTCACTTCTCTGACACACACAAAGTTACAAATGCACTTTTAAACTTCAACCAACTATCCAGCAATGCAATTTTCAGCAGTATTGAAGAGTTGATCTTTTTTTTTCTCTTTTTTTTCTCCCCCAGGTACCTCTGTTATCCAGGTGACAGCGACTGACGCGGACGACGCTACGTATGGGAACAGTGCCCGGGTTGTTTACAGCATTCTGGAAGGAATGCCCTACTTCTCAGTGGACCCTGAAACCGGTCAGTGTCACACCATGCGTTCCAATCCCCATACTTCCCTACTATTTAGTATGCCAGAAAAA
>NC_137225.1:22802823-22805323 GCF_949987685.1 Ammodytes marinus
TATTGTCAGTTATAATTTCCGATAGCCCAAGGACGCCTCTTTAAATACCTTGTTTTATTTGAGCAGAAGTTCAAAACCTCAAGATGTTTCGGGTGACTGTCATTATGTCAAAAAAAAAGGCAGAAATGTAACGTCCATAAGTGTTTTTATATATAGTGGGCGTTCTGGGGAAAATGCATCTGTTGGAAGACCAAGAAGAAGAAGTACTATAGAATAAATAACTAAATACATCTTCACCTCATCACTTGATATTGTAGAAAGATTTTAGGCAGCGGTGGATGATGCCATCTTAAGTAACTATAGCTTCTTGTCCTTGAAGGCCACCGTAGCTTCTGTAAATTCTCCAAACAGCAGGTGTAGTTAAGAGCATTGCAATCTAGAACTTTCACCACTAGATGCCACCAAAATACTCTTTTATCAGACACTGTACCTTTAAGAGTAGATTGGAAAGCTCTTCAAGACTTACTTGTGATTTGACACTTATGAGGCTATTAAATAATAACATATTATGCCCAGGGACTACAGATAAAAGAAATTACCTTATAGCTAACTCTGGTACTGCTGGTACACACACACACACACACACACACACACACACACACACACACACACACATACCGACACACATACCGACACACACAGCTACACCATGGCATTTATACATACATTGTATATTTAAGTTACTTATTTTACATGGAATATTTAAAATTCAAGTTCTGTTAAAATCAAAACATTTAAAACGGGGAGGCGGGGTGGGGGTGGGAATTGTATAAAATATGTTAAGACCATAGAGTCCCTGTCAAATAAACAAATAAATAAAATGTGTTGTTTTTTTGTTTTTTTTTCTGCAGGCTTAATCAAGACAGCCCTGCCAGGGATGGACAGAGAGGTAAAGGAGAACTACCAGGTTGTGATTCAGGCTAAAGACATGGCCGGACAGATGGGCGGGCTCTCTGGGACCACCACTGTCAGCATCACCCTCTCTGACGTCAACGACAACCCGCCACGCTTCACCAAGAGTGGGTACAACACTCATGGAAAAGACCATACATACACACACACACGCAGGCACCAAGCACGCACACATACTAACTCACTCATTCACTCACACACTTGCTATCTCATTCACTCACTCACTCACTCACTCACTCACTCACTCACTCACTCACTCACTCACTCACTCACTCTCACACACACACAAATGTTTGTACGGCTATACTTGTGATTACACCTATTGAGATAATGCATTCACTAGCCCCTTACTCTTACACTAACCCTGACCCTAAACTTAATTCATACCTGAACCATTAAACCTATAGTGTTAACCCTCAAACAACACACACACACACGCACGCACACACACGCACACACACACGCGCGCACACGCGCAAACACACACACACACACAGACACACACAGTGACCAATACTGATCACATGAAAGAACCAGTGCCAGCCGCTCCACATCTGGTGTCAGTTTAAAAAAAAACGAATTTGGATTATGGCTATGGAGCTGTGTGGTGTGTGTGTTTTTTCTTGTGCGGCGGGCTGGCCTTCTTTAAAGGGAGCGAATAATTAAATCTAGAGCCATATGAGAGAGCGAAGGGGTCCCGCAAAGTGCATCAGATGGGCCCTGTAATCCCTATTAAACCAAGAGAAAGTCCATTCTACTGGGCTTTATCTCCCCTCACTGCTCCACTCTCTTTGTCTATCTTACACTATTAAGTTCCTTTTTCCTCCTGTAAAACCAATGTTCTCAGTTTAGTGCTGCCTGTCCTTGGTGAACCTTTTTTCCCAGTTTTTTTTTTTTTCATCCTTAACTCTGAATCACTCGTCAATCATCAATCATGTCTTTGTAACTTCCTCTCCACTCTAACACATTGTCTCTCTCTCTCTCTCTCTCCCTCTCTGTATCTCTCTCTGTCTCTCTCTCTCTCTCTCCCTCTCTGTATCTCTCTCTCTGTCTCTCTCTCTCTCTGTCTCTCTCTCTCTCTCTCTCCCTCTCTCTCTCTCCCTCTGCCTCTCTCTCTCTCTCTCTCTGGTCCGTCTCACTTTTCTCTCTCGTTCGTTCATCTGGCAAAACGGCAAAAGGAAGGCAGCCCGATCAGATAGATATATTACTGGTGTCGCTATGGTTTCCCCTAAGTAATAGTGGGCGCCAAATGTACAGTTGGTGGCGCACGTTTGGTTTGCACACATGGCCAATGGTGGAGGAAGTATTCACAAAAACTAAACTGCTAAAATTCTCTGGTACTAGTAAAATTCCTGCTTTGAAAATGTGACCTAAGTAAAAGTATATAAGTAAGGCAAGGCAAGGCAAGGCAAGGCAAGTTTATTTATATAGCACAATTCAGACACAAGGCCACTCAAAGTGCTTTACAGGGGCAAGATTAGAATACATAAAACACATTATAAAACATTTAAAAGCGAATAAAAGAAGCAAAAAAAAAAAAAAAAAAAAAAAAAAAAGTAAGCAAGGTTACGTCTTGTATATATATCAA
>NC_137225.1:22810323-22845323 GCF_949987685.1 Ammodytes marinus
GAATAGCTTAAAGGTGCAGTGCGTAGAATGTATTGTTAATTTTCAGAACATAAGTATATGTTTTAATTAGTGTGTAATCGCTTGTTATTTTATGACCCTAGAATGAGCCTTATGAACCTACATAGGAGCGGGTCACCCTCCAAGGAGGTCACCATGTTGCACTGCCATGTTGCTACAGTAGCTCAGAATGGACAAACTTAACGACCATGTGCATTTTTAAAGTGGGCGTCCTGGAGAAATGCACCAAGACGAAGAAAAAGTTCTATAGAATAAATAACTAAATACATCTTCACCTCATCACTTGATATTGTGGAAAGACTTGAGGCAGTGGTGGATGATGAAGCCATCTTTAGTAACTATAGCTTATTGTCCTTGAAGGCCACCGTAGCTTCTGTAAATTCTCCAAAAGTGAGGGGTTTGCCAGGGAGCGTAGCAATCTAGAACTCTCACCAATACTCCAATATTACACACTGCATCTTTAAGTGGAAACAGCAACTAGCAATAAACTAGCAACTATCAATAAAAAATACTTAAAAATTGACTCGTTTTTTAAAATATTTTATATTATTAATGGCCCCAGCAAAAGGCTCCTTCCATGTGGAGTTTTCAAGCTTTGTATCGATTGTTTTTCGAGATCCAGGCATTTCCTTTCATATGTACACACACACACACACACAAACTCACACACACACACACACACACACACACACACACACACACACACACACACACACACACACACACACACACACACACACACACACACACACACACACACAGAGACATCCAGCTGCTCTGCTTTGCACTGCACTGTGCCTATGTTCATTATAATGCACCCTACCAATTATTACCATCAATAGGGGGATAACTTCAATGGATACTACTTCAGAAAAAAATAAAAAAGTTCAGAAAAAAAAACTTGAAAAACAAAAGCTTATAAAATGGCCATTCTGCGGTAAAAATGCATTATGCGACAGAAAATGCAGCAAGCTACTAATCATGGCGCGCTGTCCATAAATTATAGGATGTAAGAGGAACAGTGTAGTGTGGTTATAGAGGCAGGATTATAGGGGGATATACATACATGAAAAATAACACAGCTGCTCCCTTTTAAGGCAGACAAATAGGTAAAATGAAAAGCCTATTCCAACATAAAAGGTCTAGCATAAATTTACATTGCATTACTATTATGTACATGTATTTACAGGCAAAAGCGGCAACCGCAAAATGGAGCCGGCTAAGGATAAGAAAATACATTTAAAGTAGCTTCGAGGAACTTTTAAATATTTCTGAAACAGTCTAATTTTTCTCTCTTTTAAATTACAAGTAACACCAAACAAGACCATCAGTGCAAATAATGCTATTTATTTTAGAGTTTTTCTTAATGCCTTTGTCATGGGTATACATTCTCTTAGGAACAATAGCTGGCGTATAGTAAAAACACTAGCGCTTTTGTCCAAAGGGGGGCGCAAGAATGAACACAAACTGAAAGTCCCTCGAAGCATCTTTAACTATGGCTTTCATTTCCTTTTTTCAACTTCTTAATGTTTTAAAGCTCCCAGGTCTGCTAAAATGAAACTTAATTCTTAATTATTATAATCTTTTCAATAGGGATTTAATACCTGAAATAAGAAGCTTGTGTCACCTTCAGATGTGTCCTTCATCAGAATACCAATGCTGTACTTACTGTATTTCATTTTCTTTTCTTTAGTCCTTTTTGAACCTTAACTAATCTGCATTATGAAAATATTCAAGTGTCCAACCTTGGTACACCCTTATTAAAATAAGACATGCAGGATATTTTGTCTGCATAACTATTCCTTCTTTACTTCTAAGGGAAAAATTAAACACTTCAGCCGAAGCAGCAATATTTTTCCTCTTATGATCATGAATTACATGTAACAGCAAACGAGACCATCAGTGCAAAGAATTCTATTTTAATATAGTTTTTCTTAATGCCTTTCTCATGGGTACGTTCACCCAGGAACAACAGCTGGTGTGGTAAAAAAACACTACCGCTTTTGTGAACACAATGAACACAAATTGAAGTCAAGAAAAAAGAAAGAAACATGTTAGGCTAAGGTGCTTTGAGCATGTCACTAAACATGTCCATATTTGTTCTCCTCCCCAGCCTATGGACTACGAGAGAAAGCGTTCGTACAGTCTCCGTGTGCAGGTGGAGAACGTTCACATCAACCCTCGGTTCTTCTCCATGGGTCCGTTCAGAGACGAAGCCACGGTGAAGATCTACGTGGAGGATGTAGACGAGCCGCCATTGTTTGAGCGGAACCACTACATCATGGAGGTGAAGGAAGACGCAGTGAGCAACACTATCATAGGCTCCGTCAGCGCAACAGATCCAGATGACAAGAACAGTCTCGTCAGGTAAGAAACTACATTACACACACACACACACACACACACACACACACACACACACAGAGACACACACAAACACACACACACACACACACACACACACACACACACACACAAATGTACTAAATTGTATGGATAATTTACTTGAAATAAACTAGGCTGCTTTGTTTTAGATTGTTTAAGGAATTGTTTAGTTTAGTATCTTAGAAAAAAAAAATCCTAGTTTGTCAGGCGATTTGTATGCAGCATCTGTATCATGCAAATGGTTGATTTTTGTCAAAAAAATCTGTCTGTCCGTCGAAAGAATCTTTGTATATTATATACACATATGTTTGAAAAAAGACATGTGGAATGTGAGATTTTGGTAAACTAGCCGGGTTATTTTTTATTAAATTTGTAGGTCATTAGTTCCTTTTGAGGGGCATTCATGGACAGTTGTGAATTTGAGAATCCGACAATTATTATGGTGTTTTCAGCTTTTGGCTATAGTGGGCCTTTTTTGGGAAATCTTTGAAAACAACACAATGCTTTTTAGTGAACTAGTTTTGGTGCCAGCAGGGTTAATCAATCCGAGTGGTCTTTGAATCCTTAATGGGAAAAGTATTCATCTACAACATTTAATTTTTTTATATTCACGCAGTAAAGAAGCTCCCATTAAGTGCATTGATTTAAATATTAACTCTAAATCTCTTAATCTAATCTTCTATGCTTAGATTTTCTCCTCCATACACATATAAACAGCATTAAAACACATAATAAAGACACACACACACACACACACACACACACACACACACACACACACACATAATACAGCCTTAGTAGACTTAACAAAACACTGTATCAAGACAATACACATACACAACTTCAATTCACCGCAATACAAAATTCTAGTATCCGATTAAATTGAATTGAAGTGATGGCAAGCGTTAGGCTGTTATACGCTGAGGCTTTGAGCTGTGCCATCCACTCCCTGTCTGTGAGATTTTCTTTCATTTTTACGACGCACACTGAGGGAGTTGGCTCTCAAGGTTGAAGTTCCAGCACTTTATTGCAGGTGTCAAATATGATATCATTCTCTTTTATGGGCGATCATCAAGCAGCTAGCAGCAGATAGCAGCAGCAGCAGAGGCTAGCCCATGGCATTTAAAGACGCACTGTGGAGGAGTATGGGCATGGGAACAAGCCTGGGGTGGGGGAGTGTGTGTGTGTGTGTGTGTGTGTGTGTGTGTGTGTGTGTGTGTGTGTGTGTGTGTGTGTGTGTGTGTGTGTGTGTGTGTGTGTGTGTGTGTGTGTGTGTGTGTGTGTGTGTGTGTGTGTGTGTGTGTGTGTGTGTGTGTGTGTGTGTCACAAGCCTGGGGGTCCACACGCTATAAGGAAGTTACTGAGAAGATAAGATTTTTTTTTTTTTTTTAAAGGTGCACTATGCAGTTTCAGAGGAGGGGGGTTTGGTTACATTTTGATGAGCCTGCAGTTAGTTTACAAAACATATTTTCTCTGAGTGTAATTCTTACTATTGAATATTCTATCATCATGAATCTTTTTATTTTTATTTTTGTGGAACCTGGAACCAAATGTAAGACTAGAATATGTTTGTAAACCAAACTGTGGGCCCTGCTGCGTAAACAACAACAACAGTGAAACAGTAACTTTTCAGGAAGCTTTCTAACTTCAAACAGTGTTCCAGGGATCACATTTTACCTGTGAGGAAAGTGTGTCTATTCAGTTATGAGAATAGACCTTAGAAAATGTTTCACTTCTCTGACACACCCAAAGTTACACAGTGCACCTTTATATTCAATCTTTTTTACGCTTATGAGTATGTTTTTTTCTAAATTGCTATCACACACATGGCACAGCCCTATCCCATGGTCCCTCCTATAGAATTCACTCTGCTCCAAAAAGCTCTTAAAACACTTTTATTAGGCCCCCGATTTAATGAAGCATTTTTTATAGCTGCAATATTTTAAATACTGTTTCCAGTCTTCCAGCTCGCCAAGGGCAGAGATCGGGAGGAGAAAACTTTTTAGTCGTTTTTTTTACGTGAGATTTTTTAATCAAGTTGGAGATGTATCATTCATTTAATATGGCGGTAGCTATATAGACCCTCACACACACACACCACATTCATGCACCTACTGTGTGCGGTTTGTTAATTTGACCTTGAAAAACAATACTTTCACTTTAAGATCCATTATATTTCATCAGTTTCAGTAGCAGACAGTGATGCCAATCTTGCATAAGAAAACATCAAAGTGTCCAAAAAAAAAAAAAATGTAATTGTTTGATTTTCATTGTTGATGACTGATAAACTCTATCTATGTTGAAGGTCATGATGATGTGAGAAGCTTCAGAATAGCTACTAAATAGGACCTGGAGCTGTTATTGTACGTTCCTAAGTGTTCCATAGTATACAGTATATAAATGAACCACTATTTATTATATTATTAACCACTCAGCACATGTATGACATTATATGACATTAACAGTCCTATATTTGAAGGTGTTGCTAGGACTGTACCTTTAAACAATACTTATTCATTGTATTGTATGTGCCTTTAACAGCAAATGTATGAAACCTAAAGGTGTAAAACTCCATCTTTTCATCCAAATATAGCCCAAGGTCAAAATAGCTTATGACCTTTTAACCTTCAAACCCTCAAATGACTACATCATCTTAAAATCAAAAGGTGCTCCGAGGGACTTTCAGTTTGTGTTAATTCTTGCACTCCCTTTGTACAAATGCACAGTCCATCAGTGCCAAAAATAGCATTCTTGGCACTGATGGTCTCGTTTGCTGTTACATGTAATTTATGATCATCAGAGTAAACAATTATACTGTTTCAGAAATATAAAATAAGTCACTCATGGCACCTTTAAAAAAAAAATAGTGCAACAACAACCTGGTCTCTATTGTACCTTCCATTGTGAGTAGAGAGATTATGTCCATAACCTACTGATCACTTAACATTTCACCGTGACCTTTTGCGTGTCCTTGTGTGTGTGTGTGTGTGTGTGTGTGTGTGTGTGTGTGTGTGTGTGTGTGTCCGTCCTCCCGCGCCCCTGCCCAGCTGTGTGTGTGCCTGCTGAGTGCAGCACTTTGCCTGGCCCCGGACAGTACACTGCCTGTGCGCTGTTATCTCAACACCATTTATCATTGGGTTAGAGAGAGGGAACGGCCCCGCAGAATTATTGGGAATATTAGAAAAGCAATTAGTGAAGGGGCAGATTTAACGAGGTTAGAGTTACTGCCGGAACGGGCCGGCCGTTTAGACTGGGAGGGAGGGGTTTGGATACAGACAGTAAAATGAAATGCAGGGAGTGTGTTTATGTGTGTGTGTGTGTGTGTGTGTGTGTGTGTGTGTGTGTGTGTGTGTGTGTGTGTGTGTGTGTGATTGTACAACTACATTTGTGAGAACCAATTAGAGTTTAAGACCTTTGGGACAGGCCTTCAAAGGGCTGTTTGAGGGTTAACACTAGGTTTTAAGGTTCAGGTATGAATTAGGTTTATGTTAGGGTTAGTGTAAGGGTTGGGCTTAGGCATTTAGTTCTGATGGTTAAGGTTAGGGTAAGGGGCTAGGGAATGCATTATGTCAATGAATGTCCTCACAAGTATAGCCATACAAAGGTGTGTCTGTCTGTCCGTGTGTGTGTGTGTGTGTGTGTGTGTGTGTGTGTGTGTGTGTGTGTGTGTGTGTGTGTGTGTGTGTGTGTGTGTGTGTGTGTGTGCGTGTATGCGTGTATGTGTCTGTCTGTCTATCCGTCTGTCTGTCTGTCTGTCTGTCTGTCTGTCTGTCTGTCTGTCTGTCTGTCTGTCTGTCTGTCTGTCTGTCTGTATGTGTGTTTATATTGGCCGTATAGAGAGGGGTGGGGGTGCAGCGGTGCATTGCGAGCCCGGGTTCATAGCCTCCCCTCTGGGTCTCTCTCTCTCTTACGCTCGGCCCTCCTGGAGCCTCTACTACATTAATCACACTGATGTATCACACTGGTCTGGGAGAAGCAGAGAAAAACAACACAACTGGATAACCTGTTGGCACTGTGTGTGTGTGTGTGTGTGTGTGTGTGTGTGTGCGTGCGTGTGTGTGTGCATGCGTGTGTGTGTCTCTCTCTGTGTGTATGTGGGTTTGCTTGTCTGTGTGAGTGTGTGTGTACGTGCATGCATGGGTGTGTGTCTCTCTGTGCGTGTGTGTGTCGCTCCACCAACACTTACATAAATCTGTCAGCTCCACAGAACAGACTATTCAGGACTGTTTGCACAAGGGGAAAGGCAGAATAGCTTTTATGTTAAAGGGTCAATACACCCGACACAACAACAAGTATACTGTTTTACTTACTCAGTTGCATCTAGTCCACTAGATAGTTTGTGTCTGTATATTTCTCCTATACCACCATATTCAACTTTTTTTATTTCAATACTTAAATGTATCAACTTCCAAAGCACTTACGTCAACTAAACTTTCCATGATCATTCTCAGCACTATTCTGAAGGTTATTACAGAAGGATTTGTTCATATGTGGTTAATTGTCTGATTTATTTGTGATACATTTTCATCTTATAAATATGAATGCGTATGTATGCAAATATTTTGATTTATGAAACGGAAAAAGTCTGTATTAACAATATGTTAAGTTAATACATTGAACACTTATATGTTGTACAATATAAATACATATTTTAACTCTGGCTTTATCCAACATCATGATATACCACACAACAGGAGATGCTTAACTGGGCATATTAGTTTCATATTGCCACTAACATGAAACTTTCTGTGATGAATGACAGTCCATGAGTCACAACATATGATCGTTTGCACTAAAATTAAACAACGCACAGATGTTAATTACAGATTCACTTTTTTACAGCACAGAAAATATGTAACATTTTATATTTGAAACGTTGTGACGCTGATGAGTTGATCACATATTAGTGCGATATGTTTAAATAGAAATGGAAAAGAAGCGTAATGAATTCTAATCAGATATGTTAAGTCTTAAGTGTGTGTGTGTGTGTGTGTGTGTGTGTGTGTGTGTGTGTGTGTGTGTGTGTGTGTGTGTGTGTGTGTGTTGTGCTAAGTGCATTGCTTGTTTCTTTGCCACGCACTGTAAAAAGTTAGGAAAACAAACTTTTCAAGGCAACTTTCTTCACTAGATTTTTTTGGACGCCAACTAAATCTCTTAAAGTTTTAAGGGAAACTAGGGGGCGCCCTTAGCTCAGTTGGGAGGGTGTGTCCCCCCCCCCCACCCCCCGGGCCGGGCCCAGCAGCAGACCCGGATTCGATTCCCGCCCGCGGTCGTTCTCTGCATGTCACTCCCCTCTCTGCCCCATTTCACCTCTGTCTCTCTGCACTATCCAATACAGCATAAAAAATATATATATATTTAAGGGAAACTGCCTACACGTTAGCCAAATAATTATCTTTTGTTAAGATAACTAACTTGTAATGTAACCTCAAGTTTTTTCAGTTCTTCATAGTAAGACTTCCACAAAGTTAAAGTGGTGCCAACCTATTATTTTCTGTTCAGAAATTTTTTATACAAATGAAATATACATTTTCATTACATATGCATGACAAGCAACAACAAGATAATTAGTTGGCTCAAATCGAAGCAAAGTTTTAGTTGTTACAGACAATCTTTGATTTTTCGAAACTTTTTCAGTTCAACAGTGTGATTCAAATACACAATCAGCAGGAGAGAGAAAATAAGAAGTACATTTTGAGAATATGGACATTCGTCTTTTGAGAATTGTGATTTTCATTCCAGTGGTTGTGTGCCAAAGAAATTGAGAATGATATGTAAAATAGGCTGTCCATCATCCCTGGGTTTGGATGAGTTTACAAGGACGTGGTGTCTGTTAAAAAGGATATGCTAGGGGGCGCCTTTAGTTCAGTTGGTAAGGCGTCCCCCTCCCGGGCCGGGCCCAGGAGCAGACCCGGGTTCGATTCCCACCCGCGGTCGTTCTCTGCATGTCACTCCCCTCTCTGCCCCATTTCACCCCTGTCTCTCTGCACTATCAATAAAGCATAAAAATGACAAAAAAATATCTTAAAAAAAAAAGGATACTGCTGTAGAATTTTGCTGAAATACACCATTGTTATTTCTGTTCGCAGCATATGTTTCGTAGGCGTATAAGTCTTAAATAAAGTTTAAACTATCTACTATGATTATAGAACATTAAGGGAAAGCATGTATAGTGATTTGTGTGAAGTGAGCTGTCAACAAAACTCTCGGAAATGTTTAAGAAGTGATTTTTTATATTACCTCCCCGTACTTTCTTTAGTGTCGGTGAAAAACATTTTTTCTCTCTTTAACACATTTGAGTTTCTTCTGTGTGGATGCTGGGAATGTATATTTGACTTAATGTGTTCTCGTGTGGTATGAATAGCAACGAAAGGATATAATGGTAGAGTGCAAACAAGTACATCGCGCATAGTTAGACTTGTTTTGAGTACATACTGCCTATACGGAAAAAAGTATTCTAACCACAAAGACTGTTAGTTTAATGGTGACTTCTTCTCATTTTATACATCTAAAAATATTTTGTACAGGTCTTAAAAATGCATTTTCTGCATGTTTTTAGGAACAAAATGTTTCATAAATCAGACAATTAACAACACATGAACAAATCCTTCTGTGATAAACCTTCAGAATAGAGCCAATAATGAATTTAGTAAGTGCTTTAGAAGTTGAACTTTTTGGTTTAGAGTATTGAAAAAAAAATTATGTTGAGATAATGGCCGTTAAAGATGGTTATATAGGAGAAATACACATACGCAAACAGACAAGGTTGAGTCAAATAAAGACCTAAATGTACATTTTGGACCTTTTTTTTACACTAGTATGAAAGAAGACATGTTATGGAAGCAAAATAGACTAACCTCTCTAAAATGACCCATGCTTCAAAAAAATATTTAGTTTTTTCCTTTACGGTGACTCACCAATAAATGTCACTCTGATGATGTGACTGTACCTTGTATCCGAGTTCAAAAGTTGAGACACTGACCCTTGTGTGTGTGTGCGTGTGTGTGTGTCTGTGTGTGTGTGTGTGTGTGTGTGTGTGTGTGTGTGTGTGTGTGTGTGTGTGTGTGTGTGCGTGCGTGTGTGTGTGCGTGTGTGTTGTGTGCAGGTACACTATTGATCGGCGCACAGACATGGACAGAGTGTTCAACGTCCATGCTGGAAACGGATCGGTTTTCATCCTCAGAGATTTGGACCGAGAAGAGAACGCTTGGCACAACATCTCCGTCATGGCAACAGAGTTCAGTGAGTATAACAGCAAATGCCATCGCTGAATGAGTGTGTGTGTGTGTGTGTGTGTGTGTGTGTGTGTGTGTGTGTGTGTGTGTGTGTGTGTGTGTGTGCGTGTGTGTGCGTGTGTGTGTGTGTGTGTGTGTGTGTGAATGGGTGAATGCGGTAAGACATGTAAAAGCGCTTTGGGGCTGAGAAAATCAGCTAACAAGCGCTATATAAGTCCATTTATACTGTATATATATATTTTACCATTTAGGCATTTCCCCTTCACACAATTAAAGGTGGAGTCAGTGATTCTGGAGAATGCTTGTTGTTAAAATCACTTTATATGTCAAAATCAGTGAATATCTCCTCATGATCCGTTACCTGTCCTTACTGTGTGTGTGTATGTGCTAAAAATAAATCCAGTGTTAATACACAGCCTAGGCTCTGTAAACTGGTATGTCACTAGCCAAGGTGGGCCCCCCTTTTTTTTTCTTTGTTTACATACCAGTTTACAGAGCCTTGGCTGTGTATTAACACTAGATTTATTTTCTGCACATGCACACGCAATACTGACAGGTAGTGAGTGGATCGTGAGGAGATATTCACTGATTTTGACAAAAGAGTGATTTCGACAACAAGCGTTCTCCAGAATCTCTGACTCCACCTTTAACCCCTGCTATTCAGTCAGCCAAATTGGATTTTTTGGAGTTGATACGAACCCCCGAACATTGAGAAAAAAAAAAGTTGTTTTTTCTTGAGAATTGGAACAGACATTGATGACCCAGCCCCTGCTTCTGGCTCCTAGGTTGCCTTTGCAAATCTATTTCTCATTCATTCTCCCAAACTCGGCCCAAGCCTTTGTGTAACGCAATTACAGAGAGAGGGACAAGCTTTTTTATTTGACAGACATTTTTTTTCCCCCCGTTGCTATAATTATATTTGATCAAATTCCGGCAAATTCACATTAAAAGCCTTCATTGGAAATGTAGAAAATAGACGCGATTGAATTTAATGAGTGAATTAGAACGGGCTGTCGGACTCTAAAGACTGTGTCAGACAAACTGCTGTGCAACAACGAATACTAATTAGAATAGAGGAAAATAAAATAAGCGATGAAAGGCAAACTCAAGACATTTTGATATATAAAGTACAAGTGTTAACATTGACATGTCGCATTTGGAAAGTTCATTTTGCAACATGCTTTTTTAAAATCCCATTGAGACCGGAAACCATTTTTTAAAGTTGAGGCCTGATCCCATTCCCATGTTGCCATTCACACACCGATAGCAGGCTAACGATCGGGAGCAATTTGGGGTTCAGTGTTTTGCTCAGGGACACTTGGACATGTGGCGGGGAGACGGGGGATCGAACCACCGACCCTGTAGTTGAGTGGTCGACCGCCCTACCCACTTTGCCTCAAAAAAAAAATTTAAATAGAAAATTCTCTGACTATAAAAGTGATGTGCACATAAACTATATTATGTTGAATGTTGCATATTAGCCATTTTGGTTCAGGTTAATCAACCGTATCACTGTATCTATTCTGTATTTAAAAATAGGCTATACATAGAGATTAATCAACACATGCATACTCCTTAATTGTATTACCTGATGTGAGTTATTAATATACGTATAGTCATTTAGTGTCATTATTTTCCAAGGCATTTATAATTTGTTTTTATGTGAAGAAAATGAAAAATCTTAATTAAACTGTTGACAATTACTGCATTAATGTTTGCATTGAAACCACAAGCAAAAAGCCACTCACTCACTAACTCGCTCGCTCGCTCGCACGCACGCACGCACACACGCACACACACACACACAGGAAATAATTAACAGTCTTAAAATTCCCCCTCCTGTTTTTCACCTTTGTGTTTCCTAGACAACCCGCGTCAGATCAGTCGTGTTCCGGTTTACGTCAGGATTCTGGACGTCAATGACAACGCTCCGACATTCGCCACCAACTATGAGACGTTTGTGTGTGAGAACGCCAAAGCTAATCAGGTTGGTATGTCCGCAACACTCAGCCGTAGTCATGGTTTCATCTCCACTGCAATCCCGGGTCGGATTTTTCACTTCAGCGTATAATTAGCAGACAGGCATTTGAGAGAGGGGGAATTTTTTTCAAAGTCTGTTACAAGTTATCTTAAGGACTACAGTACATGCGGGTGGGTGGTATAACTAGTCATTCCTATGGGGAATATTTAGTGTTTCTTGAGAACACATACACAGCAGGTACGTTATAGACCATTTGTCATATGTGATTCCCAAATTCCCAAAATCTTTAAACCTTGTTATTTAGCATATTTGTCAAGTTTGACAGTTTGATAAGATCTGTCAAACGGTCTAGAAAAGTAAAACAAAAAATAACATTTATGACCATATATGATGACCATCAGATTGACTCAATCACAACATAACATCAGAGTTAAGCACATCTAATGTTGAGTTGTGTTCCTTGCATTTGTTTACATGTCACTTACTTGTCTGTTTCAGAGGATACAAACGGTCAGCGCCACGGATCCTGACGAGCCAATGGGAGGCCACCGCTTCTTCTTCAGTCTGGCCCAAGAGGCTGCTGGGAAGGCAAACTTCTCTGTGCGCGATAACAAAGGTCAGACACTTTCACATGATGGCTATAGGTTAGGTTCATTCATTTAGTAAATTGTACACAAGGCATGTTCAGATGGCTTGAAACCATATTTCATTCATATGAAAAAAGTCACGCACTGTAGCTTTAAACGTAACCACATCTAGTCTTGTTTGTACTGTGCATTGATAACGTGTTTCATCTCGCACTAAAAGAACATTCAAAGAACGGAGACGATTCCTTGCAGAATTCATTGAAACATTCATTGACGATATTGATTTCTACAAAGTAACCTCATATAACTTTGTGTGTATTTTCTTTTCTTTTTTTCTTTTAGACAACACAGCGTGGATCTTGACTCGTAGAAACAGCTACAACAGCCTTCAGCAGAGCCTCTACCACGTGCCTGTGGTCATTTCAGACGGGGAGTTTCCCATGCAGAGCAGCACTAGCACACTGACGGTGCGCGTGTGCACGTGCGACCGCGAGGGAAACATGAAGCTGTGTAACGCCGAGGCGCTAACGGCCCGGGCCGGGCTAAGCACTGGAGCACTGGTCGCCATATTGCTTTGTGTCATCATCTTGCTCAGTGAGTATAACTATCTTATTGTTTTTTTAAAGATTATTTTTGGCATTTTTAAGCTTGATTGGATAGTACAGCGTTGAAATGGGGAGACAGAGATGACCTGCAGTAAAGGTCCACGGGTCGGGTTTGAACCCGCAACCACTGCAACGAAGGCCGGAGCCAATATGGTACACACTCTATCTACAGTACTACGCCATCGGGGTGCACGATAACAATCTTTTTTAATTTGCTTGTTTTTAATCTTGATATCATTTATGCCCTTGTAAAGCACTTTGAATTAACTTGTTTCTGAATGGTGCTATACAACATAAACTTGCTTTGCCTACACAGGCGTACATTTAGGGGGGGACGCAGGGGACGTGTCCCCCCCAATAATTAGAAGAGATACATGTGTCCCCCTCAAAAAGTAAGGAAGACAACACTATTCCCCCCAAAATAGGTAAACATTACAGTTCAGGATGTTGAAACACTTATACATCACTTCTAATTGTTAATACACATTTCCCAATCATTTCAAACACCCCTACAGTGGACCCTACCATCTTAAACTTGCCGGCTCTCCTCTGCCTCTAGTTGCAGACGGCTTGTCAGCCTTGTGCAGTGCAGAGAGTGTAAGTTGTTAAGCCCAATCAGTTTTGAAAAGCACCCCCTCTCAAAATTGATTTCTCTTCATCCGAGAATCAAATCCTTTGGTGGGTATATTTGCATGGCTGATGTTAATAAGTGGAGTAAGTTTCATGAGCGTCAGACTTTCCATGTGGGAGATAGCAACCCTAGCCCAACCCTAATCCTACAGAAAATTAATGGAATTCAATGTAAATAGCCCCAAAATGGACTGGCTTGCTGTGAAAAGTACCCCAACTCAAAATGTATTTAATCCGAGAATCAAATCCTTTGGTGGGTATATTTGCATGGCGGATGTTAATAAGTGGATTTATTTTCTTGAGCGTCAGACTTTCCTTGTGGGAGATAGCAACCCTAGCCCAACCCTAAACCTACAGAAAATTAATGGAATTCAATGCGAATGGCCCAAAACAAAAATGGCCTGATGTAAATAAGTGGAGTAAGTTTACTGACACTCATGAAACTTACTCCACTTATTAACATCAGTCATGCAAATATACCCACCAAAGGATTTGATTCTTGGATGAAGGAAAATCTATTTTAAGTTGGGGTGCTTTTCACAGCAAGCCAGTACATTGAATTCCATTCATTTTCTGTAGGATTAGGGTTGAGTTAGGGTTGCTATCTCCCACAAGGAAAGTCAGACGCTCATGATACTTACTCCAGTTATTAACATTAGTCATGCAAATATACCAAAGGATTCAATTCTCAGGTGAAGATAAATCCATTTTGAGAGGGGGTGCTTTTCAAAATTGAAACGTGAAGACATATTCACTGAATTTGACAAAAAGTGATTTTTTTTCAACAAGCATTCTCCAGAATCACTGACTGCACCTTTAACAGTCGGGCTGTAGTCACACAGTAACAAGACAGCATGATGATCACATTAAACGCACCTGCATCTCAATCCCCCAAAACATTACCTTTTCCAATTCAATTCTCTCTAACTCAACCAGCGTGTCTTCACTGAAACATCCGAATCTCCCCACTACAGCGAAGCCGCCTCTCGCCAGGTGTTAAACAGACAGTTTTGCATTTCTCTCCATAATTTGATTCATGGTTTTCCCCGTGGGCGTATAATCCTGCCAGTGACCACAGCTGACACGCTAATTTGATTTGAACAAACAGCAGAAAAGCAGCAGAGGAGAGGAGAGAGAGAGCAGAGGAGAGGAGAGAGAGAGCAGAGGAGAGGAGAGAGAGAGAGCAGAGGAGAGGAGAGAGAGAGCAGAGGAGAGGAGAGAGAGAGCAGAGGAGAGGAGAGAGAGAGCAGAGGAGAGGAGAGAGAGAGAGCAGAGGAGAGGAGAGGAGGGAGAGAGCAGAGGAGAGGAGAGAGAGAGCAGAGGAGAGGAGAGAGAGAGCTAGGGCCTCTCAGCTGAGGGGAGACGGATCATTGTGCTTTATGGGAACGTTAACGTTGCGCTTTAGGATGAACCAGAGAGGCGCATTCTCACATAAAAACTCCTGACTCGTGGTGGATAGAAGCGGTGATGTAGCAATCTCTCGCGCAGCTGCGTTAGCTTAAAGGAAAAGCTATTAGTAGCATGTCCTTCAAAGGTTGAGTCAGTGATTCTGAAAATGTGTTAAAGTAATTGAATATCTGTACTGTGTGTACTGAAAATAAATCCGGTGTTAATACACAGCCTAAGCATCCTGTGGGAAATGCACCTGTTGGAAGACCAAGAAGAAGAAGAAGTGCTATAGAATAAATAACTAAATACATCTTCACCTCATCACTTGATATTGTGGAAAGACTTGAGGCAGCGGTGGATGAAGCCACCTTAAGTAACTAGCTTGTTGTCCTTGAAGGCCACCGTAGCTTCTGTTAATCCCACTAAAGGGAATGGTAAGCAAGGGAGTGTTGCAATCTAGAACTTTCACCACTAGATGACACCTTTAATTTGAAAAAAAATGTTTTGCCCATAATTCCCAGAGCACACACACGCACGCACGCACGCACGCACGCACGCACACACACACATTTAAACTTGCTCTATGTAGCATCTACAACTTTCTAAACCCTTGTTGTTATCCAAAGAGGCAAGGTCAGCTTGTCTGCACATCACTCAAATGTCACGGCGCTACATAAGGTACACAGGTTTTTCGCTGTTGGAACATAATGTTCTTTGGCCGTGTACTTTTAACTCCAATCCTTTGTGATCTTAAGCTGAAATGGCCCCTTGAGGAGGAGGGAGAGGGGAATAATACATAATACATCGTTGCGCTACAGTAGCTACTAAGCCTGTTCTACAAAGTCAGATAGAAACGTCCCTGAACATCAGTGAATGCTAACACAACATCAACAAACTCCCTCTGGACACTATAGAGGCTAGCTGGCCTTCAGAGCAAGGCTTAGGGAGCAGAGAACACAACAACTAAAGGCACCAAACTCTTCTCTAGTTTGTTCCCCTTATCAGATGGCTTAGGTCATCACGAATATCAAGGCAGCGTTGTTTACTTCACAACTTTATTTTATCCACGTAACCAAATATGGTTACATTGGGATGACCCCTTTGTACCTTCATGGTTGAATGCTATGTTACAAAGTCATCATATTTTGTATAACAAGCATTTTCCGGAATATCTGACTCCACCTTTAACTTGTGTAAGAATTTAACTGGGCAACTATCACTTGTAGTGATTATATTTGACCAGGACAAATCTATACTTTGACTTAATTACTTGAGATGAGTATTAACTTACTTGTTTTTCCATAATAGAATTAGGTTTTGCTTCCCTCAGTCTTCCCTTGGCCCAGCTGTCCTGTTTATCTTAACCCTACATTTTCCCTTGCGTGATGTCACACATGGGAAAAAAGTATGGTTAGACAGGGAGACCACAAAACACTCTGTCTGCCTTTTCTCAGGCTAGGATGAACCAATTTCTATTTTTTTTGCACATTTATACTACATCCAACAATACACCTTCATTTTTCCACCGATGAAATAGGTCTTTAAGTACTTGAGATGAGTACTCACTTCATGTTTTTCCTTCTATATGAATTTCTATTCATTCGCTTTTCTAATGTGTATTATGTATCTTAATCTTGTCCCTGTAAAGCACTTTGAATGGCCTTGTGTCTGAATTGTGCTATATGGATACACTTGCCTTGCCTAGTCCATGTTTTTTAAATGTTCAATGTGTATGAAAAACTCGCTCTATAACCTTGCCTTGCCCCTATCTCCCTCCGTGCAGTGATCGTGGTGCTGTTTGCTGCCCTGCGTCGCCAGCGGAAGAAGGAGCCTCTGATCATCTCCAAAGAGGACGTGAGAGACAACGTGGTCAGCTACAACGACGAAGGGGGCGGAGAGGAGGACACGCAGGCCTTTGATATCGGCACGCTGCGTAACCCCGAAGCCATCGACGACGGCAACAAGCAACGTAGGGACATTGTGCCCGAAACGTTCTACCCTCCCATCCGAAGGCCCGTGCTACCCCCTCCTCCCTCCGCCACCATTAGGGACAATAACGGCAATGGCGACGTGAGGGATTTCATCAGCCAGCGTCTTCACGATAACGACAGCGACCCCACGGCGCCCCCTTACGATTCGCTAGCAACCTACGCCTACGAGGGAAACGGTTCCGTGGCGGAGTCCTTGAGTTCTTTAGAATCGGCGACAACGGAAGGCGACCAGGACTACAACTATCTGAGCGAGTGGGGTCCCAGGTTTAAGAAGCTAGCGGATATGTACGGAGGGGATGATAGCGACAGGGATTCTTAACACAAGCACCACAAGATAAGCGTGGGGGAGAAAGTGGGAAAAGAAGCGAGAATTAACACATGTTTTTTTTTGGGAGGAACTTTCGGACAATTCTGGTGCATTTTGCAGTAAAAGGAAAATGGTGGAAAAAGGACAAAGAAAGAAACATTTAAGAAGTGCTCTTTCGAAAACCGACATGGAGTTGAGTTGCAAGTGACCAGATGTACTGTAGGATATGTGTGTCCAAGTCAGTGTTAGTTGCGTTTAAAAAAAAAAACATAAAGACATTTTTTGTGTGTGTATATGGGTTGTACATGAGGCGCAAATATATCTATACCGATGCTCTATTCTTTTTTTTCTCTCTCTCTCTCAAAGCTGCGTGTGTGTGTGTGCAATGGACACGTTCAAAACAAGCAGTTTTGTATAAACCGAACGAGATATGCCTATGTATTTTTCAGTGTTTCCGGGAGAGGACAGAAAAACATGCTGCAATATTGTGAGTTCTATCTTAGCTTGTGTATACGTACGGTACGGTAATATGATACAATACGCTGTACAGTTTTTTTTTATCTTTTTTTTTTATGATGTTCATATTGAGCTCTCACACACAAACAAACACACACACACACACACACACACACACACACACGCACACACACACACAAACACTTTTTTTTTCAGCAATGGCGGCCTCACATTAGCCACTTATCCACTGTCGTGCTTGAGCCAGAAGTGCCGGAAGAAGAAAATACCAATACATTGCTGATGATGGTATATGGAGTGTTGTGTTATAGTTGTGTGGCAAGCTGCTGTCGAAAAGTGGCGATTTGTTCTTTAACAGTGAGAGCATCAACTGTGGCATAGCTCTGTATAAAAGCACTTTTTTGGTTCTATTTACACACAGGTCTCTTGGTTTTCTTTGGCCACTATGGTTTGCCAGAGTTTTTTCAGCTTGTATGGTCATACAGTTGTTGCAGTTTTTACTTATCAGGCTCCACTCTCCTCTCAAACATGTGTTAGTGTGGGGCAAAGGGCCTTACTTCTGAAGCCCTGTTAAATTTGATGTTTCTAACCTCCCTTCTAAAACTAAAACCTTCCCCACTCCGCAAGTGTGTCCCCTTTACTATAACCGTGACAATATCAAGTAAACAAGAGTGGAATTTACGACCACGACAAACACCCCATGAACACACCACCAATCAGTCATTTGTGCAGTATCATATTTTATCATCTCAGCTTTGAGGTTGAACCGAAATACCAATTATTATTTTTTTTTGAGGAATGTCTTCAAAACTATTTTTTTTCTCTGTCCAGAACGAAATGACGTATTCACACAAACAATAGTGTTATTTTCAATTATACAAAAAAAAAAAAAATCCCTGTACTTATCGTGCACTGGGCTCAGTTATATAGGAAGATACTGGTCCCTTTATTGGACTTTCATTTTCAGCACATTTTCGACCACAGAAAATGTGTTAAAATGTGTCACTTTATTCAGCACGGTGTAAGTCGAGATGCCAGTGAGCTTGAAAACTACGGCAAATTAGATTCGATAAAACATCTCCTGGACAGTCGCTGTTAAAATTCATCAGGCAGAACCAGACAGAGAGCGCTATTCGAATCAGTGTACTGAGCGCAGAGCAATGATATCTCCATTCAAATGTATAGCAAAATTATACACATGGTCTACTTGGTGGGTCTTGGATTGCGTCCAGCTTGCAAAATGCTTTTTTATGCTTTATGAGAAAAAGCATTAAAGTCGATGATTATGAATCAAAAGAGATGCCTTATAAATTACAAACACAACATCTGTGCGCTGGGAGAAATGGCCCTAGGGGGGAAGGACAAGATTTTTATTGATGTTTTGGGGGGTCAAATTCTTGGAAGAAAAATGAACATCTAAAATGTACCAACGTGACCTACACTACAAGCATTAAAGATAAGTACAAAAAGCATTTATTTTTTTCTCTTACTCTAAAGATAAAAATGTTTTTGATGTAGATTGTGTCCGGGGAGGAGCCTCTGCCCTATACACTCGGGCGAATGTATGATAATGTAACATAGCAGTCAAGGAATGGAACTGTGCCAAAATGCAAAAAGGACACCAGTATTTTCCTTTTTAAAGGTGCTATGAGGGACTTTCATTTTGTGTTAATTCTTGTGCCCCCTTTGGAAAAAAGTGGTAGTGTTTTTACTACGGCAGCTGTTGTCCCTGGTTGAGCATACCCATGCCAAAGGCATTAAGAAAAACGATATAAAAATAGAATTCTTTGCACCGATGGTCTCGTTTGCTGTTATATGTAATTTATGATCATCAGAGTGAAAAATGAGACTGTTTCAGAAATGTTTAAAAGTTCCTCATGGCACCTTTAAATATCACCCCCATTTTTCTCCAATGCCCTTTATTATACAATGTACTTGATGTAGTATTGGGCTTTTAGCCAGATGATTTCCTGAGGGACACTACTTTTTTCCCTCTATTAAGCGTCTTATAGAGGGTTCGTGTGACCTTTTGAATGGTGTGGAATAAGATTTTTAAGACCCTGAGGTGTGTCTTTCTAAGCTCACACACAGAGAAGGTCAAACTGGTTTTATCCTGCAGCCACAACACACACACACACACACACACACACACACACACACACACACTTTGTATTTCTTTAAATGTGATTTAGAAAACAAAGTACGAAAAAAAAATATATTATAATATGGTGAAATTCACTTTCTAAGTATGAATCATTTTGGAAGCAAAGTGATATGAACAAGGATACAAACTAGGCCAAGTGAAACAAGCTCCTGCCCTCATCACTTCAAACAAAAGGCCAACCAGTGAAGAGGCTGACATTTATAAGACATTTTGAAACAATAATAACAAAACACAAAGGCATAATTGCCACAGTGGTACATACACTTTCTCCCTCTCTCTCTTTCTTGCTCTCTCTCGTTCTCTTTCTCTCTCTTTCGCTCTTTCTCTCCGTCTCTCTCTCTCTCTCTGTGTACTCTGAAGTAGGCTTTACATCAGCACATTAAACAAACCAATTGATAACACATGGAATGAACAATTCTTTATTCTCGCCTATTGTATACACATGTTCAATTTTTATTTTTTTTTAATTTTTTTTCGGCCTCCATGTTTTGTGTATTAGCTTGTCGCTGAAGCTACCATTGTGTAAGTGGCAATTTCAGACAGCGGTGATTTGTGACGTTGCCATGATAAGCATTTAATGGGTTAAGGAACTGCTTTTCTCTGCCTCAAGGCAACATAGAGAAGGCCACACATGGACACAAAAAGCATTTTCTTCCGACCAGTCCTCACCATTTTTCTGTCTGTATGCAAAGACGTCAGCATATCGCCATTACAGAGCAGAGCTTGTGTTTTCCTGTATGGAGAGCACGATTTGCCTCCAAGCATTGGCGCCATGATCAGCGAAGATAGCAGAATATGTTGCACTGGGCATGGGCCGGTTTGATTTCCTGAGCAGAAATATCACGGTATCAAGGTTTTGCGGTTACAGTTCTCATATTGTTAGTATTATATCATTATTTTTCAATGTCTTGGTAAAACCTAAAAATAAATTTCAGGTGAACATAATCTTTTTATTTTCAAACAACATTAAAGGGGCAGTGTGTAATATGACATCATCAAGAAAGTTCTACAAAGTTCTAGAATGCAACACTCCCTGGGTAACCCCACCCCTTTCGAATAATAACAGAGGCTACAGTGGCCTTCAAGGACAAGAACAATTCTAAATTCTAAACAATGCAGCTGATGACATTCCAAAAACATGGATTCCTTCATAAGACTTACCCTCTCAATGTACAAAATGTAATATTAATATTTGTAATTTTCCGCTCAGGAGGATAATTCAGATTATTGGCAGAGGTGATTTTACACCAATGAGGACATATTTATGAATGAGGATATTGATTGTAGCTAATACATGACTTGAAATGTTACACAGTGTCCCTTTAAGATTATTCTGAACCGTAATAAACTTGTATGATATGACATAATGCTGTAAGATACATTTTTGAAATGTTCTGAACAAAATGTACGTGAACTTAAAGCACTCACGTAAAGCAGTCCTTTAAGTGAGCAGCTCAACAAGGAGACATGCTAGAGACATGCTCAGTCACTTGCTACACATTACTTCTTTAGTAAACGTTATGAGGAATATTCAGAAAATTAATTAACTTCTATGTTGACATGTTAGCGCCTTACAACAGAATTATGGAAAATCCTTTTTGACAACGTGACTTTTTCAAACCGCGGACAAACCTTGAAGTGATCAGCCCATGCCTACTGTATATGTTGAACATTGCTACTTATTTGGGATGTTTTGATTTTATTTTTAAGTTGTGGCAACTATCTGTTGACGCTGGTTCAGATACAATAGACCTTGTGGTTGTTGATGTGTAGACTCGGCCGTCGGCTAACCCTATACTATGTTGGTGACAATGTGATTTTGAGCAGTGGTGGAGTTTTGTCAATGTAGAAAAACTATTTGAGAGGTCGTGGTAGCGTGTATGGGGCCCCTACGTCATTGGCCATTAATCAATCTGCTTTGTAAAACGTGATATTTTGTACTGAATATTTATATGACACAAATAAATATCTTGAAAAAGATCGTCTTTGCCATTTTCTGTGTGAGGCATTTTCATCTTTAAAAAAAAAAAATATATATTACAGGGGAATCTCCATGGCACGGTGGGTAGAGTGTGCACCTTGTTGACTCAGTACTTAGTTCACAGTTTTGAACACTCAAAACGACATAGGTTACATTGACATTTTTTACAAAAACACAAAAACGACATAGGTTACACTGTTGTTTTAAAAACTTAAAACAAAATTTTTTCATATAAATATATTGCAGTCATTATGAAACTTTACACATCTCTGGGTCTAATATGAATGTGTTTCTCTGTGGTCGAGTGGCTCTATTGGCGACTGAAATTCTCAAAAATGCAAGGTTGCAAAAACACAACAAAACAACATAGTTTACACTGTTGATTTATTTTACCTCAAAACGTCATAGGTTACATTGTCGTTTTTTCATATAAATATGTTGCAGTCATTATGAAACTTTACACATCTCTGGGTCTAATATGAATGTGTTCCTATGTGGTGTTGTGGGTTCATTGAAGACACTGGTTGCTGGGTGCCTGGTTCAAATCCTGTCCAGGCTTAAGTGACTAATGATGTTAACGTGCCAGTGACCAAAGGAAGGAATTAAAATCTCCAAGGAACTAGTAGTTTTCCTCTGTCAGAGTAGCATTTTTCGTTTCAAAAACCCAAAATAAAAGAAGAAATTAAAGGGCCCTGAGAAAGGTTTTTATTTGTGAAGGGTCTCGGGCCTCATTTGGTCCTTTCGGGGCCAGGCAGCGACTCCAGCTGGGTCCCTAGACAGAACTGCAATCAAAAGTATTAAATTAAGGGAAAATCAAACAACAACAGCAAACAATAATACTCAAATGCATAAAATAAAGTTAACCATCCTTACAATCGCATTTTACTCTGAAGAGAAATTCAAGCGAGGCGAGTTTGGCAATGTGGTGCAGCCTTAATTTGTGAAAGACAGACACAACCAATGACAACAAGTCGGAATGGTGGTTGTCGATGCCAAACTGTCTCCTCAATATGTTCCCCAAGCAGAAACACATCCTCCGTTTCAATCTCCTCCCGGACGAAGTGTGCGACTCGGACGTCTGGTTACTTATATCATATCAGAATCTTCTATGACTGTTAAGCCCACTATGAATATTAAAACACGTCGAAACGTGTGCCCTGTATCTTAGCTACATGTATGATCTTTGCAGCAAAGAAAACCGCGTGAAAATCAGTTTGGTATTTAATGAGATTGAGATATGATTAATTACATGCGCTGACAGTTCATTCCACCTGCCAAACAGACTACACTGAGTGGAACGTGTGACCGGTCCAAGATGGCGCCCGCATTTCTCGTGCTCAACGGCCAATGGGGCGTCTACCCTTTATAATGTCTATGCCTCAACCGTTCCACTTGTTCTCTTTGGTCCCTCCCCTATATGGTCCCTCCCTGACACACTCTACACCAACAAAGTCGTGCCAAAGTGAATGGACAGTCCCAACAGCCAACAAGAACAGAGAATTGGAGAATCGCTCTGATTGGTCAAAGTGTACAGCTCATGTTAATTTTGACCAATCAGAAATCATATACCCCAGCTTTAACCTGTATTTATTCTCGAGAGATCAATTGAGGGGTGACCCTGCAACATGCAACTGCATATCTACTGATAGCTTGTGGAGTGTCAACAGTACATATGCATTTTCAAAGGTTTATGAACTTGTTAAGTGTCTATAGTGGACCAATTATCCCATTTTCCTTCAGGTACTGGGCATAATTAAAATGTGTATGCAATACGTAATGGCAGCCACAGGCTAGCAGGTAAGATAATTCACCCATCCTCACAAAGTATGTATATATTATCTACAATAAATCTTAAGCATAAAAAAAAGAGCCAACTCTCAATGTGTCAGATTGTAATTTATATGACGGGCAGTTACTAAATAGCAGAGATCCAGAGGCTAGAGATGAGGAAATTGTTAATTAGACAATCTATAATTAAGATCAGGTAGACAGCCAATCAGATTTGGAGACTGTGTTAAAATGAGAGAGGGGCAAAAGACAAAAAAAAATTATAATCACATTTTGATTATTAAAGGTGCTATGAGGAACTTTTAAATATTGCTGTACATGTAACAGAAAAACGAGACCATCAGTGGAAAGAATTTTGATATAGTTTTTTCTTAATGCCTTTTTCATTAAGAAAAAGGCATTATTTTTACTACGCCAACAACAGATGGCGTAGTAAAAACAGTACCGCTTTTGTCCAAAGGGGGTGCAAGAATGAACACAAACTTAAAGTTCCTCGGAGCACCTTTAGAGGATGATAGCAGACGTGAGACATTAAAGTGAGGTTATATAATAGTCTGTGAGTGGGTGAGGGTCACAATGAATGTGAAAAAAAGAAACAGATTTCGAACACAATCTCAATCTTTATTTACAGTACATGACTGATGCTTTAATTATCACTTCACAATTCATTTAAAATTTCATATTTTTAACGTGTTTGGCTTCTGTCAGTATCATGCTCTTGCTGTGGTGGTGTATATAAAAAGTTATTCATCAGAACAGTATCTTCAGGATCAAAACATAAGACGATATAAGGCCACCTGTTACAGCGCTACAGTACTAAACAGCATCATAATACTACACAACATCACGCTTCATTTCTAATTCAGACTTTTACTTTGAAAATTCTTGAAAAAAAAAAAAAATTCAACGATTCTGGAGAACACGTTTTGATATCTCCTCATTATCCACTACTTGTGTGCACGCTGAATAAAAATGGATAGTTAATACACAGTCTGGGCTCTGTAAATGGGTATGTAAACAAAGGGGGCCCACCATAGCTAGCAGCATTCCCATACAGTACATACAAAAAGTACAGGTTCCAGATATTCACTGATTTTTTTAAGCAAGCATTTTCCTGAATTGCTAATTCCACTGCAACCCCATGTGTCCAATCGTTGCTCATGTAGAACTTAGGGAACAGTCAATCATCAATGCCTAGAACATGTACACTTGTCTGACACACCCAATGTTACATAGTTCACCTTTAAATTCAGACATTTTGGACAAGAAAACAAACTTAAAAACCAAAACTTTTAGTCATGAATGTGAGGTCACTTCCAGCACAGAAATGACGTCACTTCCTGCTTTCCTCCGGCTCGTCTGTGTCCTTGTCTTGTCTCTCTCGCTCCCGCCTCATCTCCTTCAGCTCCTGACGGTATTTACGCTCGATGAATCGCTTCTGATGCGCCATCTGGGGGAAGTTATCTGAGAGAGAGAGAGAGAGAGAGAGAGAGAGAGAGAGAGAGAGAGAGAGAGAGAGAGACAGAGTCATTACATAAACAGATATAAGACAAGTTTAGCATCAACGCTTAATGACTGTCATGAAGAAAAAAAAAAATTTAACATTTAGAAGAAATCGTTTATACAACAACTATCCACTCGTGACAAATTATCATATTTTTAGAGAGAGAGAGAGAGAGAGAGAGAGAGAGAGAGAGAGAGAGAGAGAGAGAGAGAGTCAATTTAAAGCAGCAAGGTCAGCTTTCAACTGTTTCCATAGTTTTCAATAAAAGGAGTCATGTTGTCACTGGCACAAATGAGCACAAATGACTGTGTTGCAATTCAATTTCCCTCATGTTTATGTTTATTTACGAGGTGCTACGAGGAACTATATTCCTGAAACAGTCTAAATTTTCCTCTGATGATCATAGATTACATGTAACAGCAAACGAGACCATCAGTGCAAACACGAGATGATGCTACTTTTTTTTTTTTTTTTTTTTTTTAGCTGCCGTAGTAAAAACACTCTTAGCTTGGAGTGGCCAAAAAGGACCATAGTGCACATGCATCAAAATCAGTCACGCTTTCAGGACAAATACATTTTTTTCAGACATTTCAAATTATTTTTGGTAACACTTTATAATAACTATCCGTTGTAACTCGTTAATATATCATTAGTAAACTCTTAATTATTGATTATTAATGATTTGTTAAGTGTTTGTTAGCAGTTTGTTAAAGATTTATAACAATGGTAGATAGTTAATAGCTTAATAATTGAATCAGTTCATCTGGGAGGTAATCCGAGATACCGACGAGGCTGAAATAGGCTATAGACTATACACAGTGCATGGGCAACTATTTTTAAATAAACTCAATACACACTGTGCATGCCATGGACTTGAACGTGACGTGATCAGTTAATCTCGGATTACCTCCCAGATGAACTGATTCAATTATTAAGCTATTAACTATCTACCATTGTTATAACTCCTTAACAAACTGCTAACAAACACTTAACAAATCATTAATAATCATTAATTAAGAGTTTACTAATGATCTATTAACAAGTTACAACGGATAGTTATTATAAAGTGTTACCTTATTTTTTAGAACTGTTCACTTAGGTTAAATCGAGGGCTGTTACTAACATTTTCATCCTAAATTAGTCTAATGTGAACATGTCAGACACTAGTTAAAAAGAACAGATACATAGAGAGAGACACAGAGGCAGCAATGTCAGCTTTCTAACTTGACATTAACATACATTTTAGGGCTAAAATTACCCTGGCTATGATTTTCCTAACATGTGTCATATTGTCACTTTGGGCCTAATATAATTATCCCAAAATGTTGCTTTTTTTTGCGAATCATTTAATTGGCCCTGTGTTGTTGTTATTTCATTAATAATGATGAAGTAACACTAAATTGGACAAGCCCTGTTTGGTTTCGGCACAATGGCTGTGAGATCCGATAACATAATTAGTGAGCGAAGATTGTCTAAACGAGATCTGTAATAAGATGGTGTGCAGTGAGACGGCTGAGAGAATGAAAATCAACAGATACAAGCTGGTAGGATTATTATTATTATTTTTTTTGCATTTTTCAGAGATATTAGATAGTACATAGTTGAAATGGGGAGACAGAGAGAGGGGGGGATGACCTGCAGTAAAGGTCCACAGGTTAGATTTGAACCTGCGACGACTGCAACGAAGGCCGGAGCCAATATGTTACACGCTCTATCCACTACACCACCAGAGCGCCCCAGCTGGTAGGATTTTAACATGGAGGCATTATAGACAAACGGAGGAAATAAGTAATTGATTACTGAAAACAGATTTAAATGTGTGAAGGCGAGACACTGCAGGTGAGGGTAACAAACACTGTCTGTCTAGTTTTATACACAGTTTTACTTATTTCACTTCCTGAATTGTGATTCTACATTAGTAGGACATGATCCAATTCCCCCCCCCCCCAAAAAAAAAAAAAGATGTTGCTATCTATATTATTTGCCCGTGATCTCTAGTTAGCTGTAGTATTTATAATATAATAATAATATATAATATAATATTGTAGTATTTTTTCACTATTTTCTAAGTCATTGTATGGACTCCAGAGTATCCTGCCTCAGTGTGTGGGCCCTAAGAACAACAGATTATTCATAGTGTTTGTGAGGAGTAATTGCTTGTGAACGTCTAAAGGCCACGTAGCATTTTAATCGTCTTCCACAAGTGCTTCTAATCAGAATTCAGAAAAATCTCCCATGGTAAATGAAACACTTGTGCGAAAAAAAAAAAAAGAAATTGCCATTCACATAACGTCTGTGTTTGACTATATGAATAGAAAAAGGAAGGATGCATTATATTCATCTTGCAACACTCTTAAGTCTCCGTTATGGCAACAGAAGGAAAGGAGCGCAAGATAACGGCAATATCCTATTAAAGCGCAGACGGATCAAAAAATATATAAAAATAAAAATCTTAAGAAGAAAAAAAATATTATGTTGAGGGAAATTTCATACACACACGAGCAAACATACACACTCAGACGCACGCACGCACAGAGACACACGCGCACACACACACACACACACACACACACACACACACACACACAAAGAGACACACAGAGACACACACACACACACACACACACACACACACACACACACACAGAGTCTATTTCAATATGCTTTCAGTGTGAGTAAAATAACACTTGGCAGCAGGGCCTCAGAGAGAAAACTACATATTGCAGTTAAAATATGGAAATCACCAGCGTTTTACCCTGGGAGACGACTTGAGAAAAACCCACTTGAGGGTGTTGAAAAAAAAGAAAAAGAAAATAGGTTTTGGCCATTTACATTGTTTAACATCGAAGAACAGGCCTCCTAAAGAATACATAAGGCCTTTTTATTTCAGCTTGTGTTGGGCGTAGTAAAAACATATTGACAATTCTCAGTCATTTAGGCGCTTCTAGGGAAAAGTACCTTAGAGAAACAGCGCGCGCCGCATACTTATCACCTGCGGTTAAGGTGTAAACGCATTTTATTTCGACTAAGGTACACACGCACGCACACACTCACTTAAACAAAATCACACACACATGCACGCACGCACACACTCACATACACACACTCTGACACACACACACACACACACACACACACACACACACACACACACAGACAGACAGACACACACACACTCTGACACACACACACACACACTCCCCCTTTGAGGGCATGCAAGAACATACAGTTTTCTTTTACTTAAGTCATTTACTATTCAGCCTAACACACACACACACACACACACACACACACACACACACACACACACACACACACACACACACACACAACACACCCCTCCCCCCCACGCACACTCTCTCTATCACATCAGTCAACAAGCCAATAGTGTTACAGCCTGTTTCGCTGCGGTGATAGTAGGATTTCCCTGCCATGCCAAAGGGCCAAACAAAAGACTTGAGCCATTGAATGGAATAGGGATTCTGCATACTGTACTTTACTCTTTACTCTGCCTTTTATCCATCCCAATGCTTTCATCCGCAGATTAAGGGTTTTAAAGAAAAGGATGCGGAAAAAACGTAGTCCCCCCCCCCATACCCCATTCCAGCTACTAGCCAGATCCGAGGCTCCTTCATAGTATTCAACAGATATGAATACCAGTCGACATATATAAACACGTCTGTTTACATTTGACATTTATTTAGTTTTGTATTTAGGCCTCAACTTTCTTTCCTTAACCTTTATTTATACAGGTAAATCCCATTGAGACCGAAGACTCTTTTTCAAGGGAGACCTGTTTTTCCTTTCCCACGTTACCATTCACACACACATTCATACACCGATAGCAGCAGCTAACTATCAACATTCACACGAGGCAAGGTGGGTGAAGTGTCTTGCCCAAGGACACAACAACCATGACACAGGTGGCAGGGCGGGGATCGAACCTCCAACCCTTCGATCATCAGCCGACCCGCTCTACCAACTGAGCCACAGTCACCCCCTACTTGTGTTCCTCTTATACTTTTACTTTTTCTTTACACTGTGTTGACTAAATAATTGAATTGCCAGCGACTGCTAGGTAATTGTTGTGCATATGACAATAAAACCATCTAGAATCTTGAATATTGCATTGTTTGAGAAACAAGCAGCTGTGAGCAATATGGGACAACATGTTTGATAGGGGAGTGGGTTGAGTGTAATGGAGAATTGGTCTTAAGGCGAGACAGAAGGCTAAAAACATTGTTTTTTTAAGCACTGGTCAATTTTTGTGATGCACTTTTAAGACCTGTATACAATGTTTTCTTTATATATATATATATATAATGAAAAGGCTTTATGCACAATCTGTTCAGTAAACACTTTTGACCACTAATATATTCTAAAAACTCTGGCTTTATCCAACATTGAACATTTTAGTTTGAAATAGATGCTAATGTAGCCTACACACAATCAGTTACATACTGCCACATTTTCACATTGTATTCAAACACACCCCCCCCCCAAAAAAAAAAAATATATATTCTGTTAATGAAAGTAACCAGCTGGCAACATTTCATGATGATATCTAGACGTTTAAAATGTGTACCCTATTCCCTTGCAGTATATAAACAGAGACAGTGCTTTCTATACGAGTGAATGATATATCTGCCTAACCCGTTCCCATGTATATTTGATGTTGCCTTAGACCTAACAGGGCGTGCTGTAAGGAACCCCAGGGCTTCAGAAAACTCTAGAATACTTCCTTCCACACAAACACACACACAGATGCACCTACATACACACACACACACACACACACACAGATGCACCTACATACAAACATACACACTGACAGACAAAGACACACACACACACACACACACACACACACACACACACACAGATGCACCTACATACAACCATACACACAGAAAGAAACAGACAAGCAAAAACACACACCCACAGCTCCAAATATTGGGCCCGGGGTCTCTTTAACGAGCTGTTAGCTGTCTGTACTGAACGCAGCCATGTCTCCTCTCACCTCTCCCCGACACCACTGGCACACACACACACACACACACACACACACACACACACACACACACACACACACACACACACACACACACACACACACACACACACACACACACACACACACACACACACACACACACACACACACACACACACACACACACACACACACACACACACACACACACACACACACACACACACACACACCAGGGCTTCCGCAGAAACAAAATAAAAGTTCAATCCGTGCTCAAAGTGCCCCTGATACTCGAGAAGGCCTTAAATAAAACAAGGAAATGAATCCCCACACACATTGCAAAGGCATGTAGCTTAACACTTTAGATCCGACACACACACACACACACACACACACACACACACACACACACACACACACACACACACACACACACACACACACACACACACACACACACACACACACACACACACACACACACACACACACACACACACACACACACACACACACACACACACACACACACACACACACACACACACACACACACACACACACACACACACACACACAGCCACACACAGCCAAACACAGCCAAACACAGCCACACCCAAAGTAGGGCAGTTTGTACAATAGGCACAGTCATGGTAATGGTAATGGTGTAGCCAATTCTATAGCAGTGAGGGCCCAGACCAGACAATGAATGACAGATGACATGACACCGTGGCTAATGTGCTTGATTAGTCTTGCTATTGGGGAACAAATGCAGCGACGCCATTGACAATCACAATGAGAGACGATGTGAAACCAATAGCAGTTGATGAGTCAGGCAGTTTTTTGAAAGCTAACGAGCTCAAGGCTAATTATATAAGGAGTTGTGGTCAGACACACACAGGCATCTTTTAAGGAGTGTTTGAAACTAACTGACCATGTGTACTTATCTCAACAAGAAGATACAATGGAATAAGTAACTATGGATGCTAGAGTGAGATTTGGTGCATAGAAGTGACTAAAGGTAGAGTCAGTGATTCTGGAGAACGCTTGTTGTCAATATCAACTTTGTCGAAATCAATGAATATCTCCTCATGTTCCGCTTCTTGTCTGCACTGTGTGTCAGCTGAAAATAAAAAGACACAGCCTAGGCTCTGTAAACTGGTATGTAAACATAGGCTATATAAACAAAGGTGTCCCACCGTAGCTAGCAACACGTCCGTTTACACTACACACACTAGGCTGTGTATTAAACCTGCAGTGTGTAGAATTTCCTAGCAGATTTTGTAGAAAATAATTATAATATCCAAAAGTACATTTAATTTAGTGCATAATAGCTGAAGAAAATGTTTTGAATTATTATTTTTTCCCTCAGAAAGGGTCTCATATATGTCCATATTTCTACATATTTTGGACCAAGGCCTAGTGCCGCCATCTTGAAAGTGTCATAGTTGGAATGTCATCAGGTGCATTGTTTAAAATTTAGAATTGTTCTTGTCCTTGAAGGCCACTGTAGCTTCTGTTATTATTCCAAAGGGTTGGGGTTACCCAGGGAGCGTTGCATTCTAGAACTTTCTAGATGATGTCATATTACACACTGCACCTTTTAATTATAGAGTTTTATTTGTCAGCTAACACACATTATGGACATGTAGCAGATCATGAGGAAATATTCACTGATTTTGACAACAATTTGAATTGCCGACTCCACCTTTAATTTAGGCTGACATAGCGAATTCTGAAAAATTATCAAGCCACTATATTTAATTAAAACATTGTATTGACTGACTTCACATATTTATCTCAACAAATCACAATGGAATGACAGAATATGAATGCTACGGTCATATTTGTTGCACAGAAGTGATTCAATTAACCTTGAGCAGGGAATTTTGAAAAATAACAAAAGATAAAGCCGACTATATATCATTAAAACATTGCTCTCCAAACAATAAGCCTATACATGATGGATTGAGTTACACATTTAATACAATTTGCGGATGGATTTCGTTCAGCCTTGTGCGACCATTTTAGGAGCTGCAGCAACGATCGATTCCTTTCATTATTTATTAGCCTTTCTGGATAAAAGTGTTTACCGTTTAATGTTATTGTGTTTTTGTTTGATTGACAGTTTCAAAACACAAAGATATTTAAATATTTAAGATATTTTCAAAGATACACAAGAATAGAACATTTAGTATTTTGTTGAGTGGGGGTGGTAGGATGGCCTAGAGGAAAAGGTGGCCGACCAGTAACCATGAGGTCGCTGGTTCGATCCCCGGCACCGGACAGGAGGGTGTTAGTTGTAAAACTAGCAGAGGCTGGTATTGCGTCTACGGTGCCCACCATCTCTACCATTGTGTCCTTGAGCAAGACACTTAACCCCAAAACTGCTCCAGGGGCGCTGTACTGCGGCTGACCCTGCGCTCTGACCCCCTCCGAAGTGTGGTAGCTTGAGAGGGGATATGCGAAAAGACGAATTTCAATGTGCCTCGTGTACAACTGACAAATAAAGATAACTTAACTTAACTTATTGTAGTTGTGTATTTTTAAATACATCAATAATTAAAGGTGGAGTCTGTGATTCTGGAGAACGCTTGTTGCCAGAATCACTTTGACAAAATCAGTGAATATCTCCTCACAATCCGCTAGTACTGTGTGTGTGTGTGTGTGTGTGTGTGTGTGTGTGTGTGTGTGTGTGTGTGTGTGCTGAAAATTAATCTGGTGTTAATTCACAACCTAGGCTCTGTAATCTGTCATGTTAACAAAGGGTATGTAAACAAAGGGGGCCCCACCGTAGCTAGCATATGCCTGTTTACAGTCAAGTCAAGTCAAGTCAAATTTATTTATAAAGCACATTTACAAACAGCGGGTACTGCCCCAAAGTGCTGTACAGGTTAAATAATAATAAAATAATCCACATTTATTACAAATAAGAAACCAAAAGAAAACACATAAGAAAATACTCAGCTCAGCTGGTTCCGAAGGCCAGTGCAAAGAAATGTGTCTTCAGCAGACATTTAAAATTTTCCAAAGAAGTGGCATATCTGATATGTAAAGGAAGATAATTCCACAACTTGGGTCCAGCTACAGCCTAGGCTGTGTATTAACACCAGATTTATGTTCAGTGCATACACAGTACAGACAGACAGGTAGCAGATTATGAGGAGATATTCACAGATTTTGCCAAAAAAGTGATTTTGCCAACAAGCGTTCTCCAGAATCACTGACTCCACCTTTAATGATGTATGGATTGTTCCCCATTCTACAACAAGACTTATTCTCATCACCGTGTTGCTGATATTTAAAACTAAGAAGCTTATCTGTGTTTTGCCTCTCCTGATAATTAATTAAAACTGGCAGGTTCACTTGATGTACCGCAGGGTGATATAGAATAGTACATCGAGTCCCTATGTGTGTGTGTGTGTGTGTGTGTGTGTGTGTGTGTGTGTGTGTGTTTGTGTGTCTGTGTGTGTGTGAGTGTGTGTGTGTGTGTGTGTGACCAGGAAATTGCCAAGTTTAAATTAGGTGACTATACAAAGTCAAACAAAAGCCCTTGAAAAAAACCTGGAAGCGTTTTGCGCCTGAAAGGAAGGAAGAAAATGAGGAGATGATTTTTAAATCAACTGACCTTTTAACAAGGCATTGCTAATCTGGTCACAGCAAACAGCAATTTATAAGGTGTGTGTGTGTGTGTGTGTGTGTGTGTGTGTGTGTGTGTCTCTCTGTGTGTGTGTGTGTTTGTCTATATGTGTGTGTGTGTGTGTGTGTGTGTGTGTGTGTGTGTGTGTATGTGTGTGTGTGTGTGTGTGTGTTCATTTACTAGCAATGAGCATCTATCAATCATGGTGACAGAGGTTTACACTTGGGAAAAGGGAGGAATTAAGAGAGATAGAAAGACACAGGAGAGAGTGTGTGTGTGGATTGAACTACGCCCCATGATAAGGTAGCACACGGATGTTAGTGAGACCAAGAGAACGGCTTTAAAAAACAACACACACCAACCGCTAATGTTTCATAAAATGCTAAAGCTTTTGGGCGCTCACATAGTATCAATCACGAGTGGCTAGAGGCCTCATTTAGTGAGCTAAATGAAATCAAAGTTTGACCTCTCTGCCCTTTGCGAGGTTCTATAAAGTTATGTTCCTACAAAGCCATTTGTGTTGCGCTCACCTTACAGTTAATTAGTTGAGTAAAGGAGAAAGTGTAGGTTTGATTAATGCGGTGGTCACGGGGATAGCAGGTAAGGCCAGGTTGAAAAGTACACTTGAATACACAGAGAGCTGTTCATGGACTGTAAAAATGAAAAAAAAAAAGTTAGGAAAAGTAATATTTTAAAAGTAGTAGTCTACTCTGCACTCGAGTTTTGAGTTTTGAAGACAACTACAATTGTTGAGTTTGAAGTAAACTGCCCAGTGCCTACATTTAATTTTAATTTTTTTTTTATTTATAATTTATTGTAGGATCATATATTAAAAGGTGCAGTGTGTAATATGACATCATCAAGTAAGTTCTAGAAAGTTCTAGAATGCAACGCTCCCTGGGTAACCCCAACCCTTTAGAATAATAACAGAAGCTACAGTGGCCTTCAAGGACAAGAACAATTCAAAATTTTAAACAATGCACCTGATGACATTCCAACTATGACACTTTCAAGATGGCGGCACTAGGCCTTGGTCCAAAATATGCAGAAATATGGACATATATGAGACCCTTTCTAAGGAAAATAATAATAATTCTAAAAGAAAAATTCAGCTATTATGCACTAAATTAAACGTACTTATGGATATTGTAATTATTTTCTACAAAATCTGCTAGGAAATAAAACCCAAAATTCTACACACTGCAGGTTTAATTGACTTACTTTTTCACACTTAGAACATCCTACAATTTTTTTATGCAAACAATTTAAATAAAAGAACAAAACACAAAACCTACATTTGTGCAGTAAATAAACTTAATTGAGATAAC
>NC_137225.1:22847823-22860323 GCF_949987685.1 Ammodytes marinus
AAATCAATAATTAAATCGATTCATTTTCATTGTGCATAATGTGTCTCCCGATAGGATAGGCCAAACTAAGAGGCTTAATTGCTATAATAAACACCATCAATAAAGCACGGCCATTACTCCCGCCCCCCCTTCCCCCCAAAGCCCATTAGCGGGTTTGCATAGAGTCTTTATTTATACTGTAAGTGTCTTGTGTGCTCTCACCTCGGACCCTTGCCACAGCCGATTCGCTCCCCTTTGAAATACACAGCCACGGTGTAGGTGCGGGCGTGGGATGGCCCTACTGTCTGCAGGGTCCTGTTAATAGAAGAAACAACATAGAACAAAATATTAGATGACAAAAGAGGTACAAGGGTAAAGTTGAGGAATAAAAATGAATAACTTGAGCTATTGCCTCGGTGATTTTATGACTCCTGGATGTTGAAACACAGAAAAGAAATTGGGATAAGGTTAGAGTTGAGAAATTAAAAATAATATAAGAATATTGCCTGGAAGTTATATGCTTCCGTAGGGGGGGATACAATTGCAGAAAAGGTGAAAGTCCAGTGCTTTAAAAGAAGGTGAAGCTCCTAAGAAGGTACAATATGGTACAAGGTCACTGAGAGCTTACAATATGGAAGGTCGCGGCAACCATTGACCTCCACTATCTAATCAGTTCACCCTCGAGTATAAGTGGAAGTTTGTGATGAATCCCTCAATGCATTCTTTAAAAAATTGTGCTCATGAGATTTGAGATCACAGTAACCTTGACCTAATATATATATAGTCTTGTCCCTGATCTTGTGTTGTACTTTAATTGATGCTGAAGTGGTGTATGAGAATTGTGGTTGATTGTGCTTATGTTATTGACGCTCACAATACGCAAGGTTTTTGTCAAATTGAATTGAAAACTTAAAGCCATCAGACCGTTCTTGAGATATGGCGATATTTGTGAGGCTCACTCAGTTCATCCTTGAGTTTGAAAGGACCTCTGTGCAAAGTTTAAAGAAAATTCCTGTAAGACAGACAGACAACATAATGCCTGTGGTCTTTGCTATGGCAGAATACAATGAAAACCTCCAGGATAAAGGCACAAGGACACTCAGGGACACTGTCCTACAGATGAATAACAAGAAAAAGAAAAAAAAAAACTTTTCAATTGGAAGAAATATAATTGATGTGAGGCATTGGGGTTTGAGTGGAGGGGAAGAGTGTTTTGATTCAGCATGGTGCTGTGAGAGCACGCGGGAGCCTTCCGAGCAACATATAAACAACTATAAAAGCTTTCCCTGACTCCCCACGACACATACCAAGATGTGTGTGTGTGTGTGTGTGTGCGTGCGTGCGTGCGTGTGCGTGCGTGAAAAGAAAACAAGACATATTGGAAAAATTGAAAGGAATGAATGACTAGTATTTGACAGAGCCAAGGGATTTTGGAAGCAATAGAAGGTAAAAAGTGAAGAGGGACCAAGAAATAGACCGTGACAAAACAATATCACTCAAGTCACACACACACAAACATGTAGCTCATTTAAAGGTGTAGTGTGTAACTTTGGGTGTGTCAGAGAAGTGAAACATTTTCTAAGGTATATTCTCATAACCGAATAAACAAACTTTCCTCACAGGTAAATTGGATCCCTGGAACACTGTTTGAAGTTAGAAAAGCTTCCTGAGAAGTTACTGTTTCACTGTTGTTGTTGTTTACAGCAGCAGGGCCCACAGTTTGGTTTACGAACATATTTTAGCCTTACATTTGGTTCCAGGTTCCTCAAAATATATATAATTTTTAATTAATCTTTATAGAATTATTCAATACTAAGAACTCCATGTAGAGTCAATGTGTATTAAGTCAACGTTTTTTATTATCAGTTCTGATATATGCAAGACGTACATCAGAATCAAAATGGCGTTTATCTCTGACCCACAATGCAATAGGAACAATAAAAAATAAGTAAAAATATAGAGGAGAATAAGATAAACATAACCTAAACAATATTTACATTAGATCTATTTTAAATACTAAGCAGGTTTGTGAATGAACTACAGGCTCTACACATTCAAATCCCCCTCCTCTGAAACTGCACAGTGCACCTTTAAATGAGAAGAAATAAAATAAATAATCAAATTGTCAAGTCTTTTGTCACATTTCTTAGGGGACGTGTGTGTACAAGACAGCCGACATAGAACTTGGGAGATGTTTAGCAATGTTAACATTAGCATAAACATCCCCGGACCCCAAGCTGTGAGGCGCCTTCAATTATTCACAGACAATTTACTTATTTCAGGAGGGGCGATCCATTTTTAATGCACTGTGGTCACTTATGACACTTTATCAATAATTCAGCCAGCCCCTCTATTCTCACTAACAAATGAAGAGGCAAGTATAGCGTGTGTGGAGCAAATAGGACTGTGTGTGTGTGTGTGTGTGTGTGTGAGAGAGAGTTTGGATGTGTGTGTGTGTGTGTGCGTGCGTGTGTGTGTATGTGCAAAAATGTAAGCCAATTCTCAACAGAGGAGAGTGTGTGTTGCTTGGAATTTACGCGCTGTAAAAAATAACAAAAAACGAGACGGAAATAAAAGGAAATCTTTTGGAGGAGCTGAAGATGTGGACTTCAAGGCCACACACACAAATGGCAGAGTGAGAGGAGAGAAGAGACAGCTTGGCAAGAGGGTCTGGAAAGGCTTCAGATTGTATGATAGACTGATCACTACTGCCTAACTAGACCATTACACCAAAACATGACCCCAAAAACATTATTGTCAAAATAATACGGTATTTTTTTTCTCCAAAGTGTAAAAATTATTAAAAAAGTTTAAAAAATGCATTGTAAAAAGAAAAAATAAATCAATATTATCATTGTTTAAATAACATTAAAAAAACATTGTATATTTTTTTTAGAAAAGTAAAAAAAAAAAAACATTTACGTAAATGAAAGAAATATTGTAAGAAAAAATCACAAGCTGAAAAAAAAATCCAAAAGCAGCGGCTTTACTGACTAAGGCCGTTCTCTGCACAATGTGAAAGTGTGTGTGTGTGTGTGTGTGTGAGTGTGTGTGTGTGTGTGTGTTTGTGTTTGTGTGTGAGTGTGTGTGTGTGTGTGTGTGTGTGTGTGTGTTTGTGTGAGTGTGTATCTGCTCCCCGGTGTGTCCGGCCCAGACGAGATATACAGTGAAATGATGGTGTTGGGGTTGAGGTGTGAATCTGTTATAGGGCCAGACACACTCGCCAGGGAATCTTTAGCAGTGTGTGAGTGTGTGTGTGTGTGTGTGTGTGTGTGTGTGTGTGTGTGTGTGTGTGTGTGTGTGTGTGTGTGTGTGGGGAAGTGTTTAGGTATTTTCCTTGTGACTCGCACTTCCATGTCGCGCTCTGTTTTTTCTTACTCTTCACACTTGTAAAGACTGACCCATAATACACTGCAGGGGAAAAGGGAGATTTTTTTTACATGCAACATAATAATTTGGCAATATCTTATTTATAATGAGTCAATCTGCAAAACATCTAGATGTTGCATGAAGCCAGAGTTAAAATCCTACATTGTTTAACACCTTATATCAATGTTAATTACTCCAAGTGATATAAACACCTACATGTACATCTTGGATCTTTCCTTTACACTAGTATGAAAGAAGACATGTTATGGAAGGAAAAAATAGCAAAACATCTCATAATTGACCACTGCTTGATAAAAGCCTGTTTGCCTGACATATCTCACCTTTAGAAAGTCGTGTTGCATTGACGGCAATAACTGCTGCCTGCATGAAAAGCTATACAAATATACAGTATATTTAAACAAAGGTGTAGGTTTCTATAGCTTATTGACCACACAAGGGGCCAGGTTATCTTATGAAGGTTAAGGAAGTGTTCAGTATATCCCTGCTCTTGGTCGTGACACTGGTCTAAAGCAAAACAGTAATTACGCTCAAGGCTGTGGAGAAATATGCGAGGAAAAATCTGTTTTGTGTGGGTGTTATGTCCATTCTACTTGTTGTAATATGTTGAAATTAGTTAAAGTCCTTGTGAACGAGAGGCGTGCATGTGTGTGTGTGTGTGTGTGTGTGTGTGTGTGTGTTTGTGTGTGTGTGTGTGTGTGTGTGTGCGTGCAACGTTTTAAGCCAATTCTCAACATAGGAGAGTGTTGTAGATATAGTCAGTGAGTTGTGCGGTGTCAATCACAATCACAATGCCTCCACAGAAAGGGAGACGGAATAATACACGGAGTAGGCGCTGAAAAGGCATTCAGTAGATACAAGGACATCCTTGATTCAATGTTGGATCTTTGTTACAATTATCACATTTGTCATTCATGTATCTAATAATTGTGCTTTCCTTTTTTTGTAACATCAATATTTTCTGTACGATCATTTCTGTTTTCTTTTACATGTTCAAAATAAATTCAAATCAAATCACATCTTTGCAACAAAAAAACAAAAAAAAAAGGAAAAATAATTCTCCATCTCCCTCCGCCCTTGTGCGTCCAGTTGACCCCATTCTTTCCCCACTCGATAAAAGAAAAAAAAAAACAGTATTTGTCAGTTCCCATGGTGACAAACACACCTCTTCAACAATGGGCAGCTCTGGACAAAAAGCTGTTTGCTGTCAGATGACACTTGCTCCTTGACCTTCTGTCCAACCCAGAGCTTCTGTGTTCGGGGCCGTGTTTACTTATCACAACAACAGAGACCTTTGAGATGGGCTATTCACAATGTTCAGGGACCAATGCTAAACACACACACACACAGAAACACACACACAGACACACACACACACACACACACACACACACACACACACACACACACACACACACACACACACACACACACACACACACACACACACACACACACACACACACACACACACACACACACACACACACACACACACACACACACACACACACACACACACACACACACACACACAGTCCTGTAGACATTATGTTTGTGCCGTTTCTCATTTCCTCTGAATGTGTATTGTTCGGCCGAAGACGCCTGAGTGAGCCCATCTCACCGCCACGCTAAAGAAAAGGGATTTGAAGAGTTTTTTTTTTTAAAGCTTTCCATGTGCAGCGGACACGTGTGTGAGTGTGTGTGAGTGTGTGTGTGTGTGTGTGTGTGTGTGTGTGTGTGTGTGTATGCACATGTTTAGGTTGTGCAAGAAGACAGATCTCAAACACTAACACAAAATATACGACTAGGCAATACAAATTTAAAAAGAATAAAAATAAAAATAAATACGATTTGGCAATAAAATATGTTTATGAATATAACATGAATATGATGTTTATACCGAGGTGGCGATTGATTTGATATCTAGGGAGTGTTTTATATGTTTGTATGTTTGCAGTTGCTCCAGGGAACTTGGAAAGATTGTGGAGTAGCTCCACTAATTAAAAAACAAATGAGAATTTACATAAAAGAAAATAAAAGCAAAGCTGAATACCATGTTGACAGCATGTGAGAAATACAGCAGTTATCAAGTGAGTAGAGAAAAAGTTGCATTGGTTAACTTAATGTGGCTTTAAATGGATGGTTTAATTGGATACAACTAAATACCTTTTTCACCAGTGGAAATATGAAGGTGTATTGAACTCTGAGATCCTATGTGGTATAAATGTGCAAACATTTTAGAAATCGGTTCATCCTAGCCTGAGAAAAAGGCAGAAAGAGTGTTTTATGGTCACACTGTCTAACCTACATGTTACCATGTGTGACATCACACATGGTAACATGTAGGGTTAGGATTAACAGGACAGCTGGGCCAAGGGAAGACTGTGGAAAGGAAAACCTCATGCATTATATTATAATAGAGATTTTATATTGATAGAACGCTGGTTCCGTATGGGTGAAGTATTCCTTTAAACCTGCAGTGTGTAGAATTGTGGGTTTTATTTCCTAGCAGATTTTGTAGAAAGTAATTATAATATCCATAAGTACATTTAATTTAGTGCATAATAGCTTAATTTTTTATTATTTTTTTCCTTAGAAAGGGTCTCATATATGTCCATATTTCTGCATATATTGGACCAAGGCCAGTGGCCGCCATCTTTAAAGTTTTATAGTTGGAATGTCATCAGGTGCATTGTTTAACATTTTGAATTGTTCTCGTCCTTGAAGGCCACGGTAGCTTCTGTTATTATTCTAAAGGGTTGGGGTTACCCAGGGAGCTTTGCATTCTAGAACTTTCTAGAACTTTCTTGATGATGTCATATTACACACTGCAGCTTTAAGTGAGTCTTACTTGTACAGAGGGATATCCGGCTCCTTGCCCTCAGTCCGGAGGGTCAGACAACACTGCTGCAGCTGGGACTTTGGGTCGTTCCAATCCTGGTTCAGAATAAACTCCTGGAACACACACAAACCAAATACACATGTTAACACTATCTACATAAACAAAACCAAATAAAATACACAATTTAACACACACAAAACAAATCACATTTTAACACCTTCTACACTTTCTAAATGAACAGGTTTCCCCCAGGGATCACCAAGTAAAATGTTAAATACCTTTTAATATCTTTTGATTTTATGCCACCTAAAAAAAATGTAATGCCAATTTCAAGGACATAAATTTAATGGAAATTCTGATGTTTTTCAGGGTACTTTTAATAAACTGATAAACATCTTCCAGGGAGAAATAAGCAATCTAAGAAGTAAAAAAAAAAACATCTTTTAAAATCACCGCTTACTCACTTATCTGCTCTCTCAAAGCATCTAGCAGGGCAATCAACACAATTAAAACCTTTGTCAAGAAAGTTCAATACTTTGCATTCAAATTCAAAGATTTGTTTAATGCCTTTAAGACACTGATAAACCTTAAGGCCTTTGCACACCGGGCACGTTTTATTCATGCAATTTGTGCATTATTAATAATTACCAAACGTATACAGAGTCAATACAAGCTTCCACATGTGCTTTTATTTTTTTGAACTGAGTTTGATTTTTCTAGGATGTCGCTTCTGAAAATTCACATTCCAAAATAGTCGCTTTTTCGGGCCGTTTATTCGCGTCGCGCCCGGTGTCCAACTGCCTTTAAGGGTAAAAAAAACACAAACATCACTAACATCATGCTTTTACTTCCGTTTTCACAAATTTTTTTTTTACCCCCACTAACTTATTTGCTCTCTCCACTGCCTGCCTACCCTCTCTCTGTGTCTCTCTCTGTGTCTCTCTCTCTATCTGTATGTGTCCTCACAGAGGGTACAAATCTCTCTCTCACACACACACACACACACACACACACACACACACACACACACACACACACACACACACACACACACACACACACACACACACACACACACACACACACACACACACACACACACACACACACACACACAGAGTACAAATCACAGGCTACTTAAGACAAAAGTCCAGATATATAAAGCGTGCGTCTGCCTCTGCTGTGTCCCAGGTGTGCTGCCCTGATACATTCCTCATTCAGCTGGGGACTTCTAAAAGCCTTTTCCATTAACAGGGAAGCTCGGCCCGCGTCATGAAAAAGGGCCTTTGAATCCACAAACTGTCTGCTCCTATTAATTTACCACACAGAGTGAGAGTGCTTTTTGCTCGGGCTCCGTACTGTACTATTCTCTCACTTTAGGCCCACCACTAACACACACACACATACACACACATAGAAACAGAGACACACACACACACACACACACACACATAGAAACAGAGACACACACAGGCATACACACACACACACAGAGTGAGAGAGAGACACACAAACACACACAGGCGCACGCACACACACACACACACACACACACAGAGAGACACACACAGGCGCACAAACACATACACAAACGCAGGCGCTCACACACACACACACACACACACACACACACACACACACACACACACACACACACAGTTCCGTATGTTCTGTACTTCTTGCATTCACACTTAACTTGCCATTTTCGACTTCGCTCTTTCTCAATCTCTCTGGGGGGGCGCCTACACCCCGTTAGCAAAAAGCAGGGCGAAATAATCTGACTGTTTTCAAAGAGAGTGTGTGTGTGTGTGAGAGTGTGTGTGTGTGTGTGTGTGTGTGTGTGTGTGTGTGTGTGTGTGTGTGTGTGTGTGTAGCCTATACAGTAGTCTTACGCCTTTCTCATAAAGAAAAGGCAGAGCGAACTTTGGGGAAAAGGAACATTTTCTTTCGCTATTTCCATCCAAATTGGATGAAGCAGCCTCAGTGTGCATCTCTGTGTAAGGAGACGCCAAGCCTGGTTCACAACTTTTTTCTTTTCTTTCTTTCTTGGAAGTGGAAATGAGGTGCTCTCTCTATCTCTCGCTATCTCACAAGCACACACGCACGCACAGACACACACACTCTCTCTCTCTCTTTCTACCTCTACCTCTCTCTCCAACACACACACACACACACACACACACACACACACACACACACACACACACACACACACACACACACACACACACACACACACACACACACACACACACACACACACACACACACACACTCAAGCGACGATGACTCAAAGCCCAGCTCCTCACTGAGCTTCTAGGGGGTTTTCTCCCTGGAGAGGCCGCACACCAAGACAGCAATTAGCTCAGCATATCAGCCCACTGCAGCGTCTTCACAAGGAGAGGTCTGCCCTGTGTGTGTGTGTGTGTGTGTGTGTGTGTGTGTGTGTGTGTGTGTGTGTGTGTGTGTGTGTGTGTGTGTAAGCCTCACTTAGTGTGTGCACCCTTTAGGTAGGAGAGTGTGTGTGTGATAGTTAGTGTCTTAGAGCTTTTTCTTGCTAAATTTGGACCAGTGGATTGGTGCTTGAGAATTGAAGGCCTGGCCCTGACACACTCACAGCCGACACTGGGAATCTTGACAGAAGATTACTCAATTTAGCCGTCACATGCACAGTAAAAAATGAAAAAGTAAGGACAGCTCAAGATTTCAAATTGTTTTAACTAGATTTTTTTAAGTCTTACATTTGAAATACATTTGCCTACATCTGATCCAACTACTCATTATTATTTTTTTGTTGAGAGAACGTATCATTCATATGCAATTCAACATCAAGTTTAGAGTTCTACCTACTTTGAATTCTGAAATGTAAAAGTAGAGGCGACCTATTATTTGAGGTTCAGAAAAAAAATCTTTTAAACAGGTTAAATACAGTTTAATGTTTCAATCAACATTCTGACCAACTTGGTTATGTCTGTCTGTCTGCCATTCTGTCTGTCTGTCTGCCTGTCTGTCTGTCTGTCTGTCTGTCTGTCTGTCTGTCTGCCATTCTGTCAGTCTGTCTGCCATTCTGTCTGTCTGTCTGTCTGTCTGTCTGCCATTCTGTCTGTCTGTCTGCCTGTCTGTCTGTCTGTCTGTCTGTCTGCCATTCTGTCTGTCTGCCTGTCTGTCTGTCTGTCTGTCTGTCTGTCTGTCTGTCATCCTGTCAGTCTGTCTGTGTGTATTTGTGTATGCACACACGCAATATTGTCTGAAATTCTTGGTATGTAGAACTCACAATTTGGAGTTTCTATAGACATGATTGATGCATTTTTATTACATATGAATGATCATTTGTTTTCCCTTCAAACTCTCTTTAGCCTCAATATTCAAAAATCTAGTCGGTTGCCTTGACATTTTGAGTTTACTAACGTTTACATTTTTTACAGTGTGGAGTAGTGCAAAGTGGACACCATCAACCACCAAAGCACTTCTTGGTCCAATAGATCAACAGTGAAAACACTTCTGTAATTCCTGTTAAAAGACGCCGAAAATAGCGACCACGCTGCTATGGCAAAAGGCATTCAACATCTGACCATCACTTCAGGTGAATGTGTCAATGCTAGCACCATTAGCGCCCCGACCATTAGCGCTTTCTCCTCACCACCTCCCTGGGTTCATTGATCATGTCTGAGTGGTAAACGGCCAGACACACACACACACACACATACACACAGAGACATACAGACAGAGACACACACACACACACACACACACACACACACGCGCACAGACAGACAGACAGACAGACAGACAGACAGACAGACAGACGCACACTGACAGACAGAGAATCACACACACACATGTGCACACACACACACACACACACACACACACACACACACACACACACACACACACACACACTAGCTGTGAAAGTATTTTTTTTCTGTGTCTGAGTTTGTAAATTAACAGAAACACACACACACACACACACACACACACACACACACACACAAGCACAGACAGACAGACAGACAGACAGACAGACAGACAGACACACACAAAGACAGACAGACAGAAACAGAGATACACACACACACACACACACACACAGGGGCTCACCTTCAGTCGAGGGAAAAAGCACACGTTCATGAAGGTGTGCACATACTCCAGATCTTTGTCAATGTAGAGAGCTGCGATGAAAGCTGAGGAGAGAGAAATATAAAAGAAAGGTGATGAGCGGGGCTGCATGATTATCCCTTTAACGTGGCGTCAGTGTGTGTGTGTGTGTGTGTGTGTGTGTGTGTGTGTGTGTGTGTGTGTCCAGGTTCGATACACACAGCCTAGTCTCTGTAAACAGGCATATTGCTGGCTACAGTGGGCCACTTTTGTCCTTTGTTAACATACCAGTTTACAAACCCTAGGCTGTGTAGTAATAGCAGATTTTCTTTTCAGCACACACACACACATTACAGACAGGTAGCGGATTGTGAGGCGATATTCACTGATTTTGACAAAAAATAAAAGATTTGCCGCATACAAATGGGAATATCACCAAGAGAATCGTCATTTTAAAACTATTTTTACTATTTTATTTCGCAGCCCCTAGTAACAACATGGAACCCTTTTTGGAGGCGGATGTGAAGCTAGTGTGTGTTCTGCTCTGTTAACCACTGGTCCGTCCTCCCCGCTGCTGAAGTAAATAAAACATTAACTGAGCGCAGCGGAGGACCAACCTTCAGCTGTGTCTCATCACAGCACGTGACAACATGTAGATGTAAAATAATTGGAACAAGAAAAGACGGCCCTGAAGTTCCCGACCTCTTAACTTCAAACGATACACTGATATTGCATAAGGCCACACGCAGTTCACAGAAATATCCATGTAATATATATGAGCTAAAAGTCAATGTGGAGTTGAATTGAGAGGAATTGGAGGTCTAAATGAACTGGAAAAGTTATTAAAGCTATAGTGCGTAACTTATGTCGCCCCACCCCATGAGGAATTCTGAGTAATTACAACAACACTGTCGGTGCATCTACATGAGGTAAAGCCTTCAGTGATGGCACATGGATTTTATACCTTCTGCTGTACGTCCTGTTTTTTTTCTTAGCAGTAGAATCAACAACTGATACATTTCTTGGGCTCTTCTTATGGGGATTTTTTCGAGCTCCTGCGCCAGTGTCGGCAGGGTGACACCGGTTTGTAAACGCTGCCATACTGAGAAATACAGAGAGAGTTTCGTGGAGCTGATAATAGGCTTAATCAACTTTGCGTCGCCTCCTTTTGCAATGGCTCGAATATGACAGACATTCCTTTAAATGAAAAAAAAGTTACACACTATAGCTTTAAATGCAGGCTGTGGTGGATACTGGGGTGTTGTTTTTTTTGGCCAGTGCATTCACTCATCTCAGTGACTAAGACAGTGGAACATGAGGAGGAGGGAAATAATAGGTAATACAAATATTTCAGTGGGCCAACAGTAGCTTGAGGCTCTTCTTCATATGCAGGAAAAATAGCCCTATGTTCATTTTCCCATCCCTGACCCACGTCCCCTTTTCCACTGTGTCATCAACTCTCTAGCCCGACCACAACAGACAGAGATAATTTGAAAGGCAAATTATATTAAGGGGGCTGACCTGGAACGCATGACTGAGAGCTATTTGATTTTTCAAGTTTTTTTTTTTTTTCTTTTTCTTTTTTGGACTACAGTTGCTGCCAGCTGCCTCTTTTGGCAGACAGAGGAATGCTAAAGGGTGTATGCTTTGGGTCTGTGAAAAAAAACAGGTAAAAGCGTTATATAAGTTGAGGCTATTTAAAGGCCTACTTCACCGGTTGGAATATGAAGGTGTATTGAACTCGGAGATCCTATTTAGTATAAATGTGCGAAGAAAATTTAAATCGGATCATCTTAGCCTGAGAAAAGGCAGAAAGAGTGTTTTATGGTCTCACTGTCAAACCCTACAGTTTCCTTCTTGTGACATCACAGTAAGGGTTAGGATTAACAGGACATCTGGGCAAGGGAAGACTAAGGGAAGACTGAGGGAAGAAAAACCTCATTCATTATATTATAATTGTTATTTTATAATGATAGAACGCTGGTTCCGTATGGGTGAAGTATTCCTTTAACGTTTATGTTAGTATGAGCTCAAGCCCAATAAGACCTTCACTATACAGCCTGGCTCTCTCTACTCGTCGTTTGACATGGTTCACTGTATATGTAAAGTAGTCACCACATTATTTGTCTATATTATTTTTGTCTTGGGCTTACTTTTCATTTCAGTTTTGAAATCAAGGATAAGGAACCAC
>NC_137225.1:22872823-22902823 GCF_949987685.1 Ammodytes marinus
ACAGGGTGAGGTGGTTGAAGCCTACAGTTCTCAAGGTGAAGGCTCGGGCGAGGAGACGCACGTGTGTGAACAAAACCCCGATAGAGTCTTCAAAGCTGGTGAGCTTCTGGAGGACTGGAGATGTTTCAATCAGCTGTCTGTCTGTCTGGGGCTCCTGGACCTGGATAAGAGGGGGACACATAGAAGCAAAGGTGATTTGGTGAAAGAATAAGGGCTTGAAAAAAAAAAAAAAAAAAAAAAATTACTTTAAATTTTTTTTTCAAAGTGTTTTTTTAAAGTTAATTTTTACTATAAAAAAACAATATATATATTTTTTTGGGGCATTTTTCAAGCTTTATTTGACAGTACAGAGTTGAAATGGGGAGACAGAGAGAGAGGGTGGATGACCTGTAGTAAAGGTCCACGGGTCGGATTAGAACCCACGACCACAACAACGAAAGCCGGAGCTAATATGGTACGCGCTGTATTCACTAATATCCATCCCCTTAAACCTATCCCAAATTATATTCCATTGCACGGTATTAACGTCGAGTAATACCGATTTCTACTTCCAATGTAGCCTATTCGTTTCAGTTTGCAACAATAGGCATAACACTACATTATACAAGATGACATTGAACTCATCACGATGAAGTTACCTTCGCCAAACAATACTTTTTACTGAACAGACCTCGAATGCATCACAATGTAACTCAATACAACCTACGTTTCAAAACTAACTATCATTTTATGCAATTTCCTTGAGTATTTAAACCTGCAGTGTGTAGAATTTTGGGTTTTATTTCCTTGCAGATTTTGCAGAAAGTAATTATAATATCCATAAGTACGTTTAATTTAGTGCATACTAGCTGAATTTTTTTTTTTTTATTATTATTTTCCCCCTTAGAAAGGGTCTCACACATGTCCATATTTCTGCATATCTTGGACCAAGGCCTAGTGCCGCCATCTTGAAAGTGTCATAGTTGGAATGTCATCAGGTGCATTGTTTAAAATGTTTAATTGTTCTTGTCCTTGAAGGCCACTGTAGCTTCTGTTATTATTCAAAAGGGTTGGGGTTACCCAGGGAGCGTTGCATTCTAGAACTTTGTAGAACTTTCTTGATGATGTCATATTACACACTGCACCTTTAAGCTCCATTGACAAATGTAAGATGATAAAATACAATAGCCCTAGTCTGTACATACTTTATTCTTGATGTATTTTAATCGTGCCCCTGGAAAGCACCTTCAGTGGCCTTATGTCTGAATTGTGCTACATAAATAAACTTGCTTTGCTTTTACAGAGCAAAGTATCGAGCTAGGCAAATTCAAAACTGTGGTTAAAACATTATATATGTTATACTTTTCCCCACGTCTAACCTCAGTGTCAAGGAGGGAACACGTTAAAGTTACAGAACACCACTTTATCTCTGCGTCAATAGGTTCACCTCCAACTTTGAGGGAACTTGCTGTTGAAGGCCCTTTTCCCTTTTACAACATGAAAATGTGTGTGTGTGTGTGTGCGTGTGTGTGTGTGCGTGCGTGCGTACAAATCCAGGTCCCTAAAGAAATAGGTTTTCGCAGTTTTCTATGTAAGAATTTCGACGTAACTGCACCAAAACCTTGACACTTTTTATTGAACTCCACGAGGAATAGTTCTACAGCTTTAAGATAAAAATTGAATGACAGCTGCCCACCCATTCATACCCATAACGTTTGGACTGACAAGTTCAACTATCAACTATGGCTGTGTAGCACATACAGTATCTCACAAAAGTGAGTACACCCCTAACATTTCTTCAAATATTTCATTATATCTTTCCATGCGACAACACTGAATAAATGACACTTTGATACAATGTCAAGTAGTCAGTGTACAGCTTGTATAACAGTGTAAATTTACTGTCCCCTCAAAATAACTCGACACACAGCCATTAATGTCTAAACTGTTGGCAACAAAAGTGAGTACACCCCTAAGAAAAAATGTCCAAATTGGGCCCAAAGTGTACATTTTTTGTTTTGCCATCATTATTTTCTAGCGCTGCCTTAACCCTCTTGGGCATGTAGTTCAGTAGAGCTTCCCAGGTTGCAACTGGAACCCTCTTCTACCCATTCATGACGACATCAAGGAGCTGGTGGATATTAGAGTCCTTGCGCTCCTCCATCTCCCGTTTGAGGATGCCCCAAAGATGCTCAATAGGGTTTAAGACTGGTGACATGCTTGGCCAGTCCATAACCTTTACCCTCAGCTTCTTTAGCAAGCCAGTGGTTGTTCGGAGGTGTGTTTGGGGTCGTTATCATGTTGCAGTACTGCCCTGCGGCCCAGTTTATGAAGGGAGGGGATCATGCTCTGCTTCAGTATGTCACAGTACATGTTAGAATTCAATGAACTGTAGATCCCCAGTGCTGGCAGCACTCATGCAGCCCCAGACCATGACACTCCAACCACCATGCTTGACTCTAGGCAAGACACACTTGTCTTTGTACTCCTCACCTGGTTGCCGCTCCACACTCTTAACACCATCTGAACCAAATAAATGTATCTTGGTCTCATCAGACCACAGGACATGGTTGCAGTAATCCATGTCCGTAGTCTGTTTGTCTTCAGCAAACTTTTTGTGGGGTTTCTTGTGCATCATCTTTAGAATAGGCTTCCTTCTGGGATGACAGCCATGCAGACCAGTATGATGCAGAGTGCGGCGTATGGTCTGAGCACTGACAGGTTGACCCCCCCACCCCTTCAGCAATGCTGGCAGCACTCATACGTCTATTTTCCAAAGCCAACCTCTGTGTACGACGCTGACCACGTGCACTCAACCTTCGTAAACTGGGCCGCAGGGTGGTATTGCAACATGATAACGACCCCAAACACACCTCCAAGACGACCAGTGGCTTGCTAAAAAAGCTGAGGGTAAAGGTTATGGCTTGGCCAAGCATGTCTCCAGACCTAACCCCTATTGAGCATCTTTGGGGCATCCTCAAACAGAAGGTGGAGGAGCGCAAGGTCTTTAATATCCACCAGCTCTGTGATGCTGTCATAAATGGGTGGAAGAGGGTTCCAGTTGCAACCTGTGAAGCTCTAGTGAACTACATGCCCAAGAGGGTTAAGGCAGTGCTGGAAAATAATGGTGGCCACACAAAATATTTACACTTTGGGCCCAATTTGTAAATTTTTTCTAAGGGGTGTACTCACTTTTGTTGCCGGCAGTTTAGACATTAATGGCTGCGTGTCGAGTTATTTTGAGGGAACAGTAAATTTACACTGTTATACAAGCTGTACACTGACTACTTTACATTGTATCAAAGTGTCATTTCTTCAGTGTTGTCCCATGGAAAGATATAAAGAAAAATGTGAAGAAATGTGAGGGGTGTACTCACTTTTGTGAGATACTGTACCATATACATTCAGCCACGTAGTATGATTCACGATTTTAAAGAATTGTGTAAACTAAACTCACAAGTATAATTGCAGTAACACTTGTTGAAAGGGCAGCAATGTGTTTTGGCTCCATGACTAATATTTATACAGCTTTAAGATGAAGTTGAATGACAGCTGTGAAGCCAGGCCTCATTGTCAACCCACAATGTGAACGCCTGAATGTGGGCAGATATGTAAGTAAGTAAGTAAGTAAAATGTATTTATAAAAGCACATTTATAACAGTTTTCACTGACCAAAGTGCTGTACATAGTGCATTCAGTAGGCCAACATGAAGGTAAAATAACAACAACAACAATAGAAAAAAAAAATAAAGATAAAAATACAAAATACATATAACCCGGACTTCCACACACAAACATATATAGTAGTGTAGAAGTCAGATAGCTAATGGGGAGGGAAAGCCAGGGTGTACAGATGGGTTTTGAGCCTTGATTTAAAGGCAGTAATGGAGGGGGCATCACGTATGTCAGGTGACAGTTGGTTCCACAAGCGTGGGGCAGCTACCGCAAAGGCCCGGTCACCTTTTTGTTTTAGTCTGGATCGGGGGATGTGGAGAAGACCCTTATTGGAGGATCTTAGGGTCCTAGGGGCTGAGTGGGGGTGTACAAGATCCGCTATATAAGATGGGGCCTGACCATTGAGGGCTTTGAAAATCATGAGAACTGTCTTGAAAATGATCCTATGTTGTACAGGCAGCCAGTGAAGATATGTGCAGCCAGGTTCCATTCATGCCCGTACAGTTTGGTCCACATACATTCAGTCACGTTGTATGATATGTGCTTTAGGATTTTAAACCCAAGAGTAAATTTAACATTAAGACAAGGCATGATGATTTTGTCAAACACACAACTAAAGGGAAAAGGGAAAGCAAGTTGTGTGTGTATAACCTTTTGTCTGTGAGCAGTGCTATTTATTATAGTTGTATTAATTCTTCTCATGATTTTTTCCTTTTTGGTTTATCGCATGTACATATACCATCATTTACTGAAGGGTTCATTTTGTCTTTACAGCAAGAATGTTTTTTTTTGTTGCAAGGATTTGTATTTGTATTGTGTTAATCTATTACAGAATAAAACCAAAAGAAGAAATCACAAACGGAAGCCCTAAAAATATAGAAAAAATTATCAAAAAGATAGTTACACCGATAATTTTATCCCGATAAAGGTTTTTTACTGGGAGTTTTTTCTCAGCCGAGCTAAGGGTGTAAGGGCAGGGTGTCATATTGTATCATATTGTATGGAATGTAAAGCCCACTAAGCCAAATGTCTATTTGTGATTTTGGGCTATACAAATAAAACTGATTTGATTTGATTTACACAAGTAGATACACAAAAAAAAAACCTTACTCAATGAAGTGTTTTGCATAAGAGTGTTTAGATGAATTCTACAGTATGTGCTGCTCCAGGGCCTGTTTACAGTGTGTGTGTTTTTATTCCGATAAACAAACTAAGATGATCTGTAGCACATGGAATCTCTTCGTCATTAAGTTTTAAGTGAAATATCTCTCTCTCTCTCTCTCTTTCCCCATCTATCTCTCTCTCTCTATCTATCTACCCCCCCTGTCTCTTTCCCTCCCTCTCTCTCTCTCTCTAGAATTCAAACAGTCAATTAATATCACTGGTGACTCCGTCGCAGACTATATAAAACAGAGACTCCCTGGTCTTGCAACTTTGATGAAAAATATATAGTTTTCGCTTGTGGAAAAAATTGCTGTTACTGTGGAATAGATAATATATTTAACATTAGCTTCAGGGCTTAGTGAATACAGATGTAGACAGACGGGTTCGGCCAAAATAAGTTGCTCCCTTTAACTACAGTATATTTGTTCATGTCTGCGCCCATTAGGAACGGATATGCGAAGAAAATATGTACATACATGTTTGTCGAATCAAGAGATATATCGTTATGGGTGCATTCATTAGGCTGCTAGAAAAGTCTAATTGGTCTCTGCGTGCTGCAACTGGGTATGCTTTTACCAAGATATGTTATCCAAAGAAAAATACTGGGCTAAATTATTTCACATGGACATTCGCGGAACTATAGCACATTCAATTGGCCGTGTTAGCTTGTTCAATTAAAGGTGGAGTCCGCAAATCTCGGTAATGTTAGTTGTCAAAATCACTTTTTTGTCTGTCAAAATCAGTGAATATTTCCTCCATTCCGCTACCTTTCCGTACTGTGTGAAATAAATGTCCAGTGATAATACACAGCCTAGGCTCTGTAAACAAAGGGCATGTAAACAAAGAGGCCGACCATAGCTAGCAACATTCCAGTTTACAGAGCCTAGGCTGTTTGTTATTATTATTTAGGTGCACACAGGTTACAGACTGGTAGCGGATCGTGAGGAGATATTCACAGATTTTGACAACGAGCGTTCTCCAGAATCACTGACTCCACCTTTACGCTGTACACTATAAACTAACCCCCCAAAAAAATACAAATTACGAAATCCTACATTATTTCAAGGCACTTCAGAGAAATATATGGGACTCTTAATTCCTTCTCTGGCCTCTTTCTTTGTGTTGGTATGAAGAGGTGACACGTAAACAGCTTTCCTGCCATGTCAAGCCAGCGCACGGACAAGTGAGAAATGTCTTTTTTAAAAGCAACAATTTTAATTGGAATGCCACCAGTAATGTCATGGTTCCATCTTTTTCGGACATGTCTTAAGAAATATTTCATTAAAATGTTTCCCCCCCCTCACACACACACACACACAAACACACACACACACACACACACACACACACACACACACACACACACACACACTTGTTAATTAAGGAAAGGCGTTCACACATGTCACACATCACAACTAACAGCATCCGACCAGTTAAGTACTTGTATATAGGAGCCAGATATATATATATATATATAAATGTAGATATATCTCCTCAAAGGGTGGATGGCCGGCAGCCAGGCTTCAAACGAAAGTGAAGAGAGGACGAGAAAATATATAAAAATAAATACAAATCAAGAGCTTTTGAAAAAAAATGAAAACATTGCCTCAAAGCATCAGGTTCAGCTCAGTCCAGACAGACAGCAGAATCAGAGTGGAGGTCTTAGAGGCACGCGCACACACCCACGCTCACATAGACGAAAACGCACACACACACACACACACACACACACACACACACACACACACACACACACACACACACACACACACACACACACACGAACATACACACACAGAAAGACGAAAATACACACACACAGACAGACACACGAACATACACACACACACAGACAGACACACACACAAAAACCTACACACATACACACACACACACACAAACTTACACACAAACAAACTTACACTCACACAAAAAACCTACACACACAAACTTACACACACAAAAAAACCTACACACACACATACTTACACACACACACACACACACAGACAGACAGAAACACACACACAGACAGAAACACACACACACACACAAAAACGTACACACTTACACACACACACATTAGGCCTTACCAGATCGTGCCCTACAGACCGGAGTGGTTTGACAGGCACATCTTCATGTCTGATTCGTGTTCACTGGATATGCACCATCGCATCATCACACCCAAACCCCTCCAGAATAATTCACCAGCAAGTCATTTATAGAGGCTAGATTTACATTTTTTTTCTCCTCTGGTTCATTGGGGAAGATACATGTGTGTGTGTGTGTGTTCTTGTGTGTGTATGTGTGTACATGTGTGTGTCAGTGCATGTGTTTGTATGTTCTTGTGTGTGTAAGTTTTTGTGTGTGTGTGTGTGTGTGTGTATGTGTATGTGTGTGTTTGTGTGTGTGTGTGTATGTGTGTGTGTGTGTGTGTGTGTTTGTGTGCGTCTGTGTGTGTGTGTGTGAATGGTATAACGAAAGACGGGCGTACGCATAATTACCCACGTCATGGCGGGCTGCCATCAACATCTCCTCAAACCTAATTAAGGGAAATCTCCTCTTTCACCTCTGTTGTGTCATCCTTGTCTTGGGTGATACCTGTGTGTGTGTGTGTGTGTGTGTGTGTGTGTGTGTGTGTGTGTGTGTGTGTGTGTGTGTGTCAGCCACAATTTGGGGCATACTCTTTGAGCTTAAACTGCCTAGGGGGCCTTTTATCAATTTTTTTCGGTTTTAAAGGTGCACTATACAGTGTCAGGGGAGGGGGATATGTTAAATTACAAAACATATTTTCTTTATATGGAGTTTCTTGTATTGAATAATTATATATCATCACAAATCAAGATTAATTTGAGGCACCTGGAATGAAACGTCAAACTAGAATGTGCTTGTAAACCAAACTGTGGGCCCTGCTGCTGTAAACAACAACAGTGGAACAGTAACTTCTCAGGAAGCTTTCTAACTTCAAACAGTGTTCCAGGGATCACATTTTACCTGTGAGGAAAGGTTGTCTATTCAGCTATGAGAATATACTTTAGACAATGTTCACTCTTCTTGACATTTCTTTTCTTTATCAATTTCTTCCCTGGCATGATGCACAACGTTACCACACACACACACACACATATATATATTTAGCAAATGTATGTAAACAGAAACACAATGTTTTTTTAGGATATGCAAACATGTTCACATGAAGGCACTCATGAAGACACAGCAGGGAGATGGAGAATAAACTGCTTATAGAATGTGTCTCGGGATTCACACAAAGAACACACACACACACACACACACACACACACACACACACACACACACACACACACACACACACACACACACACACACACACACACACACACACACACACACACACACACACACACACACACACACACACACACACACACACACACACACACACACACACACACACACACACACACTTCAAGGATGGCTGACGATCCCTGGAGGCCCCGGGACTGTAATCCTGTTACGGCATCTTTGATCTCTCTTTGCCCAAATCCTAATTTCAAACAAACACTGTTGACACGTTCAATGTTAAGAACGACAGAACACAGAGGGAGTGAAAGACAGAGAGAGAGAGTGAAAGAGAGAGAGTGTGTGTGTGTGTGTGTGTGTGTGTGTGTGTGTGTGTGATGCTGGAGAAAGGGGGCTGAGTAAATGAAAAGGCGGATTAGGGTCCACACCAAAATGGAGAGTAGAGCAATTGACACTAGTGGAAGGTTACTGCTGTGTGTGTGTGTGTGGGTTACTGAAGGCCTAGTGACAGCTTTAAAGACTCGAGTCACCCTCAGGCCAAATAACTAACAGCTTGCCCACCTCTGCTATAGCAACATACACACACACACACACACACACACACACCCGTTTGTACAGCTATACTTGTGAGGACATCCTTTGACATATTGCATTCCCTAGCCCCTTAACCCAACCTTAAATCACACAATTTACATAAAGTGTTAACCCTCAAACAACCCTTTAAAGGCCTGTCCCAAAGTGAGAACTGGCCGAAATGTCCTAATTTTCCAAAAACGTGTCACACTTAAAGTCTGCAACTTGAATCGGTTCTTACAAAAAAAGCTGTACAAGTACACACACACCCACTTCCACACCCACACACACACACACAAGAAACCATACACACACACACACACACACACACACACACACACACACACACACACACACACACACACACACACACACACACACACACACACACACACACACACACACACACACACACACACACACACACACACACACACACACACACACACACACACACACACACACACACAAGAAACCATACGTTCACACTGGTACACTTCAAAGACAGTAGAATGCCTTTGTGTCTTGGGGCGGAGGAAGTGAGTTCTAATGAGAGGCACGATGCCAACATATACATCAATAATAAAACAATATCTCCACCAACCTGCAGGGGGTGGGCCGGGAAGTTGAGCCAGACCTCACGCAAGTCCTGGGGAGAGATGGAGGGAGGGAGGGAGAGAGAGAGGGAGGGAGAGAGAGGGAGAGGGAGGGAGAGAGGGAGAGAGAGAGAGAGGGAGGGAGGGGAGAGAGAGAGAGAGGGAGGGAGAGAGAGAGGGAGAGAGGGAGGAGGGAGGAAGGAGGGAGGGAGGGAGGGAGGGAGAGAGAGAGGGAGAGAGAGGGAGAGGGGGAGAGAGAGGGAGGGAGAGAGAGAGGGAGAGAGGGAGGGGGGAGGGAGGGAGGGAGGGAGGGAGGGAGGGGAGAGAGGGAGAGGGAGAGAGAGAGATTAGCAGTCATAAGAAATACATTAGAAACAGAGCACATTATATTACACGCCATACACAATATCAGACATAACCAGTAAACATAAACATGGTTATAAATGATTAAATAAAGAAATACGAATAGCTAAGTGTATTGTGACGTTTAACGTTCAGTAACGATAACGGCGTTGTAACGACGGAAAAAGGTCATTAGTTAGATTACCCCGTTACTGGAAAAAGAACGCCGTTACCTAACGTTATTTTAAACGGCGTTATTCCCAACACTGATCACTACCCAACATTATCACCAAATTTGCCACGGGGTGTTTTTTTTTTTGTACCACTGTGTCCTCAACCCCAAACTGCTATATGGCTTCAGAAGTGTGTTAAGAGGGAATATGCGGAAAAAGAAAAAAAATCAAATGTAACCATAGACTAAAAATGTAACTTAGAGTGCCATCATCTGTTAGCCTTGCATTCCCAGACCTGCCACTGGGCGCTGGCAAATTAAATTTACTGCGCCTGTTGGTCTGGACACTCTCCGTTGAAGCTTTTTCAAAAAAGACCAGAAATCTGGGTCTCACGTTTCAATTGGTTCTATCTAATATGGGCGCGCCAGAGCCCTTTGTATGGTGCTCTGGGGAGGACGTAACCGGATGACGACAGTGACGTGCATGCACGAGTAGGAACCGCCCCTTGAGTTGGAAATTACTATTGATCGTGGCCAGACCCTCTATCGTTCAAGATATCAGGGTCTGGATTTCCAGGCTAATCATCTGTACCAAAAGGCCAATTCTAGATTCAATTCAGAAAACTTTATTCATTGTCTACGGAGAGTTGCCTTCAGGTGTGTTTATATGGAGTGATGTGTGGATGAGGATATGACAGGATTTGGTTATGAAAGGTGTGGTTACTCTCGGGACACACATTGACAGTACTAGACTTAGCCTCTCCTGCCTTACAAAACATTAGCAAAAAATCAACCCCTTACTATGAGGTAACCACATAATACTGAACACTTTGAGAAATAGAGGGCTCACAAATAGATTAGGACAGAGAGAGAGAGAGAGAGAGAGAGAGAGAGAGAGAGAGAGAGAGAGAGAGAGAGAAAGGGAGAGAGAGAGAGAGAGAGAAAGGGAGAGAGAGAGAGAGGGAGAGAGAGAGAGAGAGAGAGAGAAAGGGAGGGAAAGAGAGAGAGAGGGAGAAAGAAAGAGAGAGTAAGGATAAGCTGTGTGTGGCTCAAGTTGTTGCCAGGAACAGCAGCAGTGGGAGTCAGTTTTGGGCCTGGGGTGTAATGTTGGGTGAGTCAGCGCTGATAGAGATGTGCAGAAGGCCTCTAAAGTACAGCATCACTCAGGTGTTTAAAAGGTTCAAGGAGATAAACCTTTTAAATGTGACGCTAGCCCGCAGGAGGTGTGTGTGTGTCTGTGTGTGTGTGTGTGTGGTTGTGTGTGTGTGTGTGTGCATGTGTGTGTACGTGTGACCTTATGACTTGCGTGTGTGTGGGTGTGACTGTGTGTGTGTATGTGTGTGTGTGACTGACTGATTGTGTGTGTGTGTGACTGACTGATTGTGTGTGTGTGACTGTGTGTGTGTGTGGTCAGCGCCTCATCTTACCCCCAACCCACCCACAGCTGGCAACCCCCATTGCCTTGAGCAGCAGCCAAATGAAAAATTCATGAAAAGTGGTCAATACGTTTGAGCAAATGCTTCCTTTTTCGGTTGCTTGTTGCCTCTTAGCCCCTGACACACACACGCGCGCGCGCACACACGCACACACACACACACACACACACACACACACACACACACACACACACACACACACACACACACACACACACACACACACACACACACACACACACACACACACACACACACACACACACACACACACACACACACACACACACACACACACACACACACACACACACACACACACACACACACACACACACACACACACACACACACACACACACACACACACACACACACACACACACACACACACACACACACACACACACACACACACACACACACACACACACACACACACACACACACACACACACACACACACACACACACACACACACACACACACACACACACACACACACACACACACACACACACACACACACACCCTTTGTCTCTTGGCCTGGGCCTGGCGGAGTCGAAAAAAGCACTAAGTACATTGCAGGTAGCAATTCAACACGGAGAGCCCGCTGGTGGAGACAACACAGGGGCCCTTTGGCTGCGGAGAACTGGATCGCTTAAAGGAAAGTCGATAGCAAGTGGCTAATGGATTGCTAGCTTTCAACGTGGTGGCTTTTTTACAGCTATGCAAATTGCAGTATAAATACAACATGGAAGTAAATGCATTAAAAAAAGAGAGGACACATGGATAACAGGGTTTTTTTCTAGTATAAAGATTTTTTTGGTGCCCACACAAAGAGATTTAATCCAGCACCATAGAAAAATCAACTGAGCCAAAAAAAATTGCTACTTAAAACCTCATTTGAAACCCAATTCCAGCCCTGATTCTTGCATATTCAGTGGTTTAGACCAAATATCAACTATCAAGAATCATGTTACCTGCAGTGTGTAGAATTTTGGGTTTTATTTCCTAGCATATTTTGTAGAAAGTAATTATAATATCCATAAGTACATTTAATTTAGTGCATAATAACTGAATTTTTTTTTATTATTATTTGTTTTCCCTTAGAAAGGGTCTCATATATGTCCATATTTCTGCATATTTTGGACCAAGGCCTATAGTGCCGCCATCTTAAAAGTGTCATAGTTGGAATGTCATCAGGTGCATTGTTTAAAATTTAGAATTGTTCTTGTCCTTGAAGGCCACTATAGCTTCTGTTATTATTCAAAAGGGGTGGGGTTACCCAGGGAGTGTTGCATTCTAGAACTTTGTAGAACTTTCTTGATGATGTCATATTACACACTGCACCTTTAACAGGTAATCAGTGTTACATTTGCTTCATATCTATGGTTTCTTTTTTCACGTCATGTTATATGACTGTTGTATATAAAATATTAGGAAATTAACATCAAAAAATCAACAAATAAATCAGCTAACACAGATTTATTGCATTTACTATTGGATATATTTCTTTACCCCAAAAACAGTGTTGTGTGACCAACATTAGACAGGCTAGTCACCCTCCAAAAAGCGCAAAAAAAAAAACCTGCATAAAAGGCATACAGAAAAATAGAAAAATGAAGGGAAAACAAAATCAAGAGAAAAGCAAGTACACAAGTTAAGTACACAGAAGTTGCCTTGGGCTTGTGATTGTGAGGCTTATATGATTAAAACGTGTCCACAGGGCGCATGCGATCCTCCCACACGCTGTATATAGACCCGGCAACGGCTAATGTTTCAATTACAGCCATTCCAAAGACAAGGCAGACAATGATTAAGCCGACGTCGAGTAGGGGATTTAAGAATAACAACAGATTTTTTTTCTCTTTCTTTCTCCCTTCTGTCTTTCTCCCAGGCGCACTGAGGAAGGTATAATTAACCGGGGGCACACATCATCATGTTGCCACTGGAATCACAGCCATTAGGAGAACCAAGCTCTTATGGCTAGACTGGAAAAACATATGCAAACATGTTTATTTTAAATGTCAACAGCCTGGCTATAATGACAGTTGAAATGAAAAGCTTAATAAAAAAGCAACTTGGTGATGCTGCCTATATGAACTATAGTACAGGTGTCGAAAATGAACATAGACTATAAATGATGTGTTTGTGTGTGTGTGTGTGTGTGTGTGTGTGTGTGTGTGTGTGTGTGTGTGTGTGTGTGTGTGTGTGTGGCATTGGTGTATGCTACATACAGTACGTATCCCTGTGCAAATAAACATTAAATAATTAAAATACATTTATTTTTTACCATAGCTGTAAGCCACGGGGGGCTCGAGACTCTTGCACATATTCAAGGCTCACAGGCCAACCGTGAATAGGCAACTCTACTGTACCTTTTACCACACACACACACACACACACACACACACACACGCACACACACACACACACACACACACACACACACACACACACACACACACACACACACACACACACACACACACACACACACACACACACACACACACACACACACACACACACACACACACACACACACACACACACACACACACACACACAGAGACACACACAGAGACAGAGACACACACACACACATTGTTGACTTATCCATGATTGGGACATAATGGTGCTGCTCCCTGACAAGGTCCATTGTGCTCTGGACAAATTGGTCTCTAGCTACGGGCTGCCAATCAATCCATCAAACGTAGCAGTACAGCCGAAAAATCCATACCAAACAGTGTCTCTGATCAATACCAACATGAAAGCAAAAAGCCTTAAGTCCAAAACAAAGGCCTGTGCAGTGTCAGTGAGTGGTCAAGCCCATCTTCCAAATATGGAGAAAACTTGGAAGTGCATCATTCGAATTTATGGTTGAAATCAGTAGCAAACAACTTTATTTTTTGGACAATTTCTGCGATTGTAGGCAAGAAAATGGTGAATTGAAAATGTCCTGTATTCAGTCAGGAAGCCATTTACTACTAAACCAAGGACACAGGAGAAAAGGCACGCGCGCAATCATTCAAACATTCGGGAATTTGTTAGCTGTAGCTGTACCAACACAAAGCAAATTGCAAAAGGATAAAACAGACAACAGGGGGCAGTTTGGGGTTTGGATAAAACAAAGTGGCAAAGTGAGTGAAAAAGAGAATTTGAGGTTATATTTGTGTGGTTCATGTTTTTTCGAAAAGAAAATGCTCACTCAAAGCCAGTGAAGGTTATTTTAAAAATGGGTTGAAAATGAAAACAATTTAATAATTTGTGTGTATGCAGAAAGGACTAGCTTGAATCCACATAACATCGTTTTAGCTCGTCAATCTTAAATACTACATCCAGATTATTTTATTTTTTTAAAGGTTTAGAACTTTTTTTAAATAGGCTACTTTATTTTCGGATTTTTTTTTTCTTTTCCATAAAACACAAACGCACAACTGAAAAAGTGAACACACAAACAAAAGACAAAACAACTAACATGGCGTACTCTACTTAACATGTTTTCTAAGGACATTGCTGGGACTAAAGAATTGCATTGCCAATGGACTGCTGCTGTAATTGTTAATGTGCATATGCCAAATAAAGGTCTTGAATCTAGAATAACAGAGACACAGGCCCTGCGTTCCAATTCCCATACTTCCATACTATTTAGTATGCCAACAAAAGATTTAGGATGTCCCAATACATGCACGTCAACTCCAATAGCATTTTGGAGTATTCGTCTATATTCTTGACATTTCTCAACATAATAGAACAAAAAAAAAATCTTCCTCATCTGATTTGTTTTTTCTCTCCTGTGGCCCTAAAACTCTTCTGTACTTTAGTATGTAGTGTAGTAAAAAGAAAGAGTATGTGATTTGGAACGCAGGGACATTGATACTACTACTGCTGTGGTGAGTCAGTGAGGTGGCCTTAGTGTGGAGGGAGTTGTCATGCAGCCTTTCACCCGTGTGAGCATGTAAGCCTAGCACACTCTACTGGTGCACCAAGAGACCAGAATTATATCAGAGCAAGTCCTGATTATCAAACCATTATAACATGATTTACTGTAAACATTTTGCATAACCACTCAATTGTGGAAAGAAACCAGTACTGTTGACTATATTACAATGGGTAGAAATGGTTGAAACATTTTAAACTTTTTTCTTTTTTCTAAAAAAATCTTTTTGGGACTGTCCCTAGAATCAAGGTATAGGTAAGAATAATGCTATGATGCCCTACTACCAAAATCAACCATCACAGTGCCATCGTGACCATCTAAAGCAGTTTTTATATTGCTTGTGGTAACTGCTCTATTCTTTTGGTTTTCAAAAAGTACTCGGTTTCAACACCTTCATTACAATTGGTCTTTGAGTGTGTATGCGTGTGTGGTGTTGTTAACAAAAACTCAACAGTTTACCCCATGGGCATCTAAGTGAGATCATCATTAGAGTGATTGCTCCTCCAAAGAGTTGCTAGCCCCAGGACACCCACCCTGGCATCAACATATTTTTACCCAGCAATAGTGCACTGCGGTCGGGGGCCAGGTTGGTGCGCGATCGAGCAACCCAGCCTGGAGAAGAACTAGTTGCTTTCTGTGTCTCTCTACAGATGCTCGAGTAACCTCCACAATAAAGTCATTAGCGAATTAGCATCTATTGTAGCCTGTGGGCTTCTTGTGTGTGTGTGCAATGGAGCTGAATTATATCCCTTTGCCAAGAAGCCCCTGTTGTTTGTGAACCAGTGCAGGCAAAGGTGACGTGTTTGGGAGTTAAAAAAAAACAAGGGAATGGAAATAACTGTTGCGCCGCCGTTCCAACCATGAATGCCATACCAATTAGGGAATAACAGAGAGAGAGAGAGAGAGAGAGAGAGAGAGAGAGACAGAGAGAGAGAGAGAGAGAGAGAGAAAGAGAGGGAGGGAGGGAGGGAGGGAGGGAAGAAGGGAGAGAAAAAGACCGAGAGAGGGAGAGAGAGGGATAGAGAGATAGAGAGAGCGAGAGAGGGATAGAGATAGAGAGAGAGCGCGCGCGAGAAAGAGAGAGAGAGAGAGAGAGAGAGAGAGATAAAGAAACTGAGGTCACAGTTTGTCTGGCAAATTCTTGAGGTGGAAATTACACGCATGCTTTGTTTTTTAGGTAGGCAATTCTAAAATTCTCCCTTCCGGAGCTGTGGAAGCGTTCTGTGTCGACTGTGTCATAAGGGGGCTCGAGCGAAACATCTGTGGGGGTAATGGCTTCCTCAAGGGGGGTAGGGGGGGGGGTTATAACGGGGTAAGAGATGGAGAAAACAAGAGGGAGAAAATAATACAGACGCCAGCCGGTATCCTGTTGTTACAGAGAGAAAAGCAGGGGTTCGGGACTGAGCGCCGAAGTGTGACTGGAATACTTTAGTCACAAATAACAGGGACAAAAACCTTCCAGGGGTATGTGTGTGTGTGTGTGGGGGGGAAAATGTAGTGCTTTCAATGTCGCCCAAGCATTTGATTTGTCTGGTTATAGCTTTTACAAACTGCTGTCACCCCCCCCCCCCCCCCCCCCCCTACACACACACACACCTGACGCTGGCGCAGGAGCTCAGAAAAATACCCAAGAAGAGCCCAAGAAATGTTTCAGTTGTTGATGCTACTTCTAAGAAAAAAAACCTGGACGTACAGCAGAAGGTATAACATCCATTTACTATCACCAAAGCTTAACTCGTGTAGATGCACAGACAGCGTTGTTGTAATTACTCATAATTCCTCATGGGGGCAACATAAGTTACGCACTGTATTTTTATTTGTTGTGTGTGTGTTATTAAAAGTTCCTCAGGAGTGGGATGGGTTGGGGAGATATTGATATATTTCAATGTTGATTTTGTATGTTTTTATAATGTAAAAACTCAATAAAAGGAATATCAAAAAAATAAAAAGTTACCCACTGTAACTTTAAGCAAGACATACTGGAGTTAAGTGTCCTCTGTATGTCTGTCCATCTCTCTGTTGGTGTCTGGCTTTCCATTATGTGTCCATCTGTCTCCTCTCAGCTTTGTGTGACAGAGAAACAGCCATCGGGAGGATTCAGCAGGGGGACCAGAAGACAAACTAATGCCTAGTCTGCATGCCAGCAAACTCTCTAACCAAAGTGGAGTGATTTATGAGATTTTTACGAGATACAAAAGCCAATATTAACTTGTATTATACCATACAGTCTGTGTGAATTAGGGGTGTGCACGTGTACACGTGTAACCGTTTAGTAAATCATAACCGTTTAGGAAAAATCAATAAACGAAAACCGTTTTTTATTTTTTCTTCAAATTTCAAAGTTTTTAAATATGTTTTGGAGACACGCGTTTAGTGATTTTACATCACTAATAAACTAATTGGGGAGGATACAAGCTAGTCTGCCGAGAATCTGTTTGTCCCTCGGCGAGTGTGTGTGAGTGAGTGTGTGTATCGGCGCACACACACACACGGGGAGTCGCCGTGCCGGTGCTCGACTCACAGCCACGGAAGAGTGATGAAAGATAACCTAAAGATTAAAGTTACCCGGTTGACGTGAACTACGCTCGTAAGTAGCCCGAACTTTATAACACCTGTTCAACATGCATTTAACGTGGACATGTAGAAAGCGATAGGCTATATTAATCAGGAAATGAATGAAGCGCGATTATGACGGCGAACGTGTGTGTGTGTGTGTGTGTGCCATGGACCTATTATAAGAGGTGTGTAAACGAGCGTAGTTCATGTCAATTGTGTGTTTACAGGCGAACGAACGCGTATGTGTGTGTGTGTGTGTGTGTGTGTGCGCGCGCGCGCCTACAAGACGGCGGGGGCACGAGGAGAATAACGTCACGGTTAACCGTGTACACGAAAAAAAATGTGTCGTGTACATGGTTAGGCATTTTTGTAAACGTTCACACCCCTAGTGTGAATACTCTATTCTGATTGGCTGGAGAACATTCCATAGGTGTGGATTAACCCCTGATGTATGGACACCTAGATGGAACTGTTGCATTCTGTCCACTTTAATGTGTCGCAGCTGATTAAACAGTGTTGTATGCAAACAAACCTATTGGCACTTTTTCATTACGTGTTACCTACTCTACTATACTGTACTCGCTGCATATTTAAGTATGTACAGTATATATTGTGTTTAGTTTGCAAGGTCCCATTTTGGGTCTTAATTGTTTTTATTATCAGCTGTATAATGAATGGCTCCTTGTAGGTAACATCACTAAAGGTAGTTGGATCTCCCTTTGATTGTTATGCAGATGATACACACCTATATATACATGTTGACATGACTGTGTGAATTAAATAATCTAGTAGTATGTGCAGAATTGCCTGGCTGACATTAAAGGCCTACTTCACCCGTGGGAATATGAAGGTGTATTGAAATCTGAGATCCTATGTAGTATAATGAAAAAGTAAAATTTTGAAATTGGTTCATTCTAGCCTGCGAAAAGTTAGAAAGAGTGTTTTATGGTCTCACTGTCTCACCCTACATTTTCCCATGTGTGACATCACATATGGTCAAATGTAGGGTTAGGGTTAAGAGGACAGCTGGGCCAAGGGAAGACTGAGGAAAGACTGACGGAAGAAAAACCTCATTCATTGTATTATAATAGCGATTTTATAATGATAGAACGCCGGTTCCGTATGGGTGAAGTATTCCTTTAAGAAATAGTCATCTTTAAAGTGAATCTTAAACAGGAGGACAGATATATTTTTCTATTCAAATTAAAGTTCCGAAAGTCACGTAGCTATCATGTTCTAAGTCCTTTTCAAGATTCAGAGAAAGCTATTTATGCTTTGAGTACTCTTTGTTTTGGGGCCTTAAACTTAATCCCTTGTTTTTCTCGCATAAGCTGCAAAGCTCACACTCATCTCTGGCAGATTCAAAAACCGCTGAAGAGACACTTTTAAAAGAAGAGACACTTTTAAAGTAGAACAACGAACGTGGTTTACATTATCCCCCCCCCCACTTGGCCATCCTTGTACAGGCTCATGTGAGATTCCAGAATGGGTTTAAGGTTCTGTTTAGAATGGATAGATATTTAAGGTTCCGATTGATCAGTTAAGTTGAAAGGTTTATGCCGCTGTGTGGTAGCCTGGCATTCCCAGACCTGCCACTAGGCGCTCGCAAATTAAATTTGCTGCGCGTGTTGGTCTGGACACGCTCCGTTGAAGCTTTTTCAAAAAGACCAGAAATCTGGGCTCACGTTTCAATTGGTTCTATCTAATATGGGCGCGCCAGAGCCCTTTATATGGTGCTCTGGGGAGGACGTAACCGGATGACGACAGTGACGTGCATGCAACGTCGAAGCCGTGATAGTAGACATCAAATATGGCTGCGGATATGTTGTGTGAGTTTGAGACTGCTTTGGCCTCGACCCTTAACGATTTGGAAGACGGCACTCAAATCTGTCATTAGCAAGTAAGTGGAATGTTCTATTTTGCCGACCGACAACGGCAAACGTTTAATTTAACAGTTTAACAGCTGTTCGCTAAACGAAAGGGGCTTACGTCGCCTTGTGCATCGCTCTGATTGGTTGTAGTGCTATCCAACTGCGTGCAGTGGCATTTGAAATGCACGAGTAGGAGCCGCCCCTTGAGTTGGAAATTACTAATGATCGTGACCAGACCCTCTATCGTTCAAGATATCAGGGTCTGGATTTCCAGGCTTGCTGTGTGGGCCTGTGTGTATCGTAATGGAAGTCAATTAAAGTGGCTACGAGTACTTTTGTGTTTGTGTTCATTATAGCACCCCCTTTGGACAAAAGTGGTAGCGATTTTACTACGCCAGCTGTTAATGGGTGAGCGTATACCCATGATAAAGCCATTGAGAAAAACTATATACAAATAGCATTCTTTGCACTGATGGTTTTGTTTGCTGTTACATGTGATTTATGATCATCAAAGGAAAAATTAGACTGTTTTAGAAATATTTAAAAGTTCCTCATAGCTACTTTAATCACAGATATTGTGATAAAATTGTATAATGTTATCAAAATAACTCTTGTCGATAACACTATCAATTTAAACAATTCTGATAGTGTTATCACACCCATATGGTTCCAATTTTCCATACAAATATGTTACTATTACACAGTGCCTTTTAGAAGTTGCTTTAACGCTTGTACATTGATGCTTCATCTAGGGATTCTATCATAAGCATGTCTAACTTTATTCTCATCTGTTGTCTCCCTTGAGTGATGACACACACAAACGCACACACACATACAAACGCGCACACACACACACACACACACACACACACACACACACACACACACACACACACACACACACAATCCTATCATTAGTGAGACTATAATGGGAGAAATGTAACAGCAGGTGTCTTCTGTAACAACTGGTCAATATTGTCGGTTTATTTCAGCTTTAGAAGATTGTGTGTGTATTGTTCCCTTCACAGACACACACACACACACCCACACACACACAGACTAAGACAAACACACACACACACTCTCTTAGACACACAAACAGAGACACTCACACACACACTCACACACACTTAGACATACTTTTCTCTTCCCTCTACGACTGCAGTTTTTAATCAAAACCTTAATAGCAATCTTCAGCACCATCTGTCCTATGAAAAAAGTCCGTTTTTATAGGGGAATCATACGAATAAAGACTTCCCATCCTCGACAACTCAATAACTTGAATACTGTTGTGGACTTTTAATGGCCTGAGGACGACAATAAAAAGCAACCAAGGACGTTTTCAGCTCTCAACATAGAAAAAAATACTCTAGAAGTGAGCACTTGAACTCAATGACTGGGCAACATGGTAGAAAGGACTCCTAGTACATTTTGAAACATTATGTATTGTCAATTAAGAGCATACAAATGCAAATAAAAATGTTAAATGTCAAACAAAGCACTAGACATTTAGTGTTGTAAAACTATGTAATGAAAAAAGTTAGTGTACAAAAAACATTATAGTACAATTCTATCAGACTATATATATATATATATATATATATATATATATATATATATATATATATATATATATATATATATATATATATATGTATATATATATGCTGTATATTTTTTAAAGATAATTTTTTGGGGCATGCATTGTCCATTAAGGCGTACACAATCAGATAAAAACTAAAATGTCAAACAGCATGTTGAACTATTGGCGGTGTAAAACTATCTAATTGAAAAATTGTTAGTATACAAACAATATTAAAGTCAAATTGACCAGAATATTTGCAGAATTCTCTGTTTGTTCGGGTGCTAACCAACTAATGCTAATCTTCCCCAGTTGTTCAGTGAGGTTTTCAAATAGTGTGTACTGCAATCCTTTTTGATCTGGTCTGTTGAAAGACTTCAGATTATGATCAAACAATATTTGGTAGATGTCCATGTGTCCTATAGTGTGTGGGAGTCAACGGCAACCAACTGAAATCTCAAAACCATATCACAACAAAACCACCGATAGCCAATTAGAAGCGAGCCTGCTGCCACATACGAGACATGCTTTGCAAGTCCTCTAATTGATTCATAACACTTCTTGCCAAGATAAATGCAAATAGTGATTCCTTCATCAATTATGCATGCCTGCTGAACACACAGACTAAGACACACACACACACACGCATACTTAGAGACACACACACACAGACAGACTTAGACACACAAACACACTTAGACACACACGCGCACACACACACACACACATACAGACGTAGACACACACACACACACATACAGACGTAGACACACACACACACACACACACACACACACACACACACACACACACACACGCACACACACACACACACAGGCAAACAATAGCAGGTGTTCTGGTCATGACTGGCAAAGCGCAATATTCCACACCTCCAGTTCAGTTTGCAGAATATACAAGCCGAGCTTCAGTACGCATTCATCCCGGTTTGAATTATTTATTCATTTCCATCGTCTTATTGTTTTATATTTTTTAAGCATGTCAGCTCACACACACAATAAGAAGCAGCCATAGTCAAAAGCACTGCAGGGTGTTGTGTGTGAGTGTGTGTGTGTGTGTGTGTGTGTGTGTGTGTGTGTGTGTGTGTGTGTCTGCAGGGTAAAGTGAGATTATGTGAGATCTTATGTGTTGGAAGCTGGCAAGGCCTCAACATCACACCGAATAGATGTGGGTCTCAGCCAAACCACGCAGTGTGTGTGGGTTTGACAGAATAAAAGAGGGGTTGTATGGAGGAAGCATTACAGTTGTGTCTTACGCGCATTGAAATGAGAAAATCGTGTCTTGTGTGTCCGTATCTCATCTCTATGTACATACACATTATAACAGGCATACGCTTATTAAAAATACAAATACTTTACATGGGATACTAAACAGTGGCATAGGGTATGAAATGAAATTCAGGTGCATCGCAAGAAACAATCTCATATCATTAAAAGGTTAATTGAAAAAGTTAAAACGTTCATATTTTCTAGATTGATTACACAAAGTCAAATATGTCCGGCCCCTTTATTTTTTTATTTTATTTTTTAAGATATTTTTTTGGCATTTTCAAGCTGTATTAGATAGTACAGAGTTGAAATGGGGAGACAGAGAGAGAGAGAGAGAGGGGGATGACCTGCAGTAAAGGTCCACGGGTCGGATTCGAACCCGCGACCATTGCAACGAAGGCCGGAGCCAATATGGTACGCGCTCTATCCACTACGCCACCGGAGAGCCCCCGGCCCCTTTATTTTGATTTAATTTGGATGATTACGGCTTAAAGCTCATGGAATAAAAAATCCAATATCTAAAAAATATTTGAATATCTTTGAATATTTGAATAAAACTAGTCGAAAAAAGGATTTATAATATAGAAAAAATGCCAACCTTGTAATGTATGTTTATTCTAGATTCATTTCCAAGTTTATGAATCCAGAGTATATGAAAGTCTCACCTGTTGAATCCAATAATGGTCAAAATTACCTTTTCTTTGATATTAATTTTTTTTTAGAGTGTAGAGTTGAGAAAAGCATTTTTTTACAGTTACCTCTCCGTTGAACAGTAGTCGACCAAATAGCGACCTGGCTTCATCCAAACCACCTTCCAAATACACAGCACCTGGAGAGAAAAAAAAGAGAGAAAAGAAATTAAGGCAAGGCAAGTTTATTTCTATAGCACAATTCAGACACAAGGCAATTCAAAGTGCTTTATAGGGGGATAGAAATACATCACGATTAAGAATAAACATTAGAAAAGAAAATTTAAAACATGATAAAACATTTAAAAGTGAATGAATAAAAATAAAACAAGGTTGACTGAAGACAAAATCAAAATTATTAAGTTTTCAAAATGTATGTAGTATATGTTCATATTGTTTGTTTGTATTAATCTTTTCAAAAATCAATAAACAGAAAAAAAAAAAAAAATCTGGAGTATTTGCTTGAAGTTCAGTCTTTGAATTGAGCTATGAAATATATTTTATTTACAACATTTGTAAAAGGTAAACCAGTCCCCCACCCCCCCCCCAAAGATGTCCACCCACACATATTTAAACTAACTGTGAAAGGCATGACATTCCACCAGTGCTAGGCAAAAAATGCTTTGCAATTCTGTAACCAATTTCAGACCTCTCTACCTAATGGAACATTTTTAAATTAATTGAACTTGGCAATGAGTTATAATTGCTTTATTAAAAAAAGTAGGAGTGCATTTTTATTGCTTTTCGGCGGGTGAAATGACCTCAGGGTTATTTTGCAGATCCACCCACGAAAGGAGGAGGAATAGTAGGAAGTCCACACATCCAAAAGGTCATTTTTTAGTATTTAAAAAATGATTGTAAACATTTATTTAGACAAAATATTAAAAACTATAAAAAAAAAACAAGTATAGCCCTTAAAGCTGGGGTGGAGGATTTGGGGAGAAAATGGCAGTTGGGATAGAGATTTGAATCCAAATACCTCAACCACTCCACTTGTTCTCTTTGGTCCCTCCCCTATAGTCCCCTCCCTGACACGCTCTACACCAACAAAGTCATGCCAAAGTGAATGGACAGTCCCAACAGCCAGTAAGAACAGAGAATCGGAGCCTCGCCTGGTCAAAGCGTACAGCTCATGTTAACTTTGACCAATCAGAAATCATGTACCGCAGCTTTAACACAATCCCACTCTCTATATCATGTGTTCTGTGTTTTCTACTGCTTCCCTCCAAAAAAAAAAAATCACTGGAACTATCAGCTGTGCCGTTAAGCTTTTCGAACCATCACACTTAGGGCGGGCTCATTCAATTTGGAATAGCAATAACCACCTGGCAAATTGGGTATACAATTGTGCAGCGTATTTTTTTATTATGTGCATAAAAATGAGCCTGTTGGAATTGGTTGCACGGTTGCGGTGCGGTCGCAAAACTGCCATTCATTGACGACATCACAAAAACATATGAGGAATTCATCATATGGGGCGGCGGAAACTGCTTTCAGATGGCTAACAGGCCCATTCACACACAGACACACACACACACACATATAGATGTAGCCTACATTACCGAAAGCCATTTAGAACGATACAAACAAACACACACGGACACACAGATGCGCAAACAGATGCACACACACACACATATACACACAGAAAAACACAAAAAATACACACAGACACAGATGCACACACAGATACACACACACACACACACACACACACTCCAGCTACTTTGCATGCCCTTAACGTCAAAACAGTGAGTGAACAGTGGGGAAATTAGTACATGCCACATGTTCATGAAATTTGATTAAGCCTGACAACTTCTAGCATCTCATCCTAGCAGCATATTTGGCAAGATACATTCTCCCACTCATTCAGAAGCCCCCTTACTAATATAAAGCCCCGGAAAAAATTAAGAGAGCAGTCTGGATTTTTCTTAAATATTTATCTCTACATTACTTATTGAACTTGCTCTTAATGACAATATTGTTATTGTGAATTTGGTAGAAATGTTGTCAGTTTATTTTATAAAATCAAAATGTTCATTTTACTCCAGTGCCTCTAAAGAGTAAAACGAGAGACACTGAACATTTGGAGTGGTCTCTTAATTTTTTCCAGAGCTGTAGAACTCAAGTTGAGTGGTGAAATTAATGAAAGTAGATAGGCGAGTTTGGAAGGCGTCAGTGAATGTGGTTTTTAGACAAAAAAACAAAAAACTCCTGAATTGCTTACGACCTTCAAAAAAAATCCGAATCACAATCTGCCTATAAATCAATATCTATAAATATTAACTCTTCTTGAAGTAGTCAGACTCAGAGTAGTTAGACTAAACTACTTTCAGATGTGTATCGGTACACGAGGACTCTGTAATCTCTGCATGACAGGGGCGCGTGTTTCACTGAGTTTGACCGCAGCAGCAGCGGGCTCTTGAGATTTCGGCGAGCGGTTTTCTTCAGAGGATGTTTTGTGCTAAGCGTCAGCCGTCCGCCCAAAATGATCTGTGTGGTTTTTTTTACCATAATGTTGGACCTCGGTTTGGAGACAGAGCTTTTTACGTAGCAGATGTTTCACTCTAGCACTCTGGAGTCCAGCTGTGGGGTGGATGACAACTCCCTGACTCCCTTTCCTATGAACAAGTTTCAAATGTCTTTCAACTACCGCTCATAAGGCATTCATGTGTGCTAGCGAACGAATGCTGAAGCTACAGGGGGGTTTGGGTGGGTGAGGGAGGGGCCGCTTTTCTTCATGTTTTGATGACACAGCTGGAAACAAGCTCCCCAAATGGAGGCCTCAAAGTCGTTGAATCTCACAATAAAATTGTCTGCTTCTTATTAGATTTTCAAAAAACTTCTTCCAAGAAAAGGAGAATGTGGTGGTGGTATAGGGTGTGTGTGTGTGTGTGTGTGTGTGTGGTGGTATAGGGTGTATGTGTGTGGGTGTGTGTTTGTGTGTGTGTCTGTGCGTGCGTGCGTGCCTGCCCGTGTACGACGTGTGTGTGTGTGTGCGTGTGTGTGTGGGGGTTTGTGAGGGTATCACATAAAACGAGGAATAGGGAGAAACCAAGAAAAATCCTCAAGAGATTTAAAAAAGTAATAAAAACCTCAAAGCAACACCTTTTGGTGTCAATCAAAGGGGTTGATGTGGTTGAAGAAATCCAAGATATGCAGTTAATTCTAGCGAGGAACACTCTTGACAAGTCAGCTGTCCGTGCAAAAAAAGTATATGTGTGCCCCAGAGCGATCCAATCAAACGCACAACATGCCGCAATCATTAAAAAGGAGATATGTGCTTCACAGCTAACTGAACCGACAGCTACATGCTAGCATCTCATCTCCCAGTAACATCAGGCACTGACCGAAATCTGTCAGCGCAATCAGCCTGCTGAGGTGTCAACTCTGTCTGGGAAGCTTAGGAATCACAGGAGGCCCTACACAGTAAGTGAGGGACACTGGGTTTAAGAGTGTGTGTGTTGAGAGGTTGGTACTTTAAAAGGTTCCATGAAAATGTGACAGATTCAACAGTTTTGCAGCATTTTATTCAATCTATATCAAGTACAAATATCTGTCTTTTTTTTACCACAAATTACTTATTAAATGTTTAATATGAGGATGAACTTAGCATTTCAATAACCGACTTTAAAAAAAAATATATTTAATAGTACTGAAAAAGAACAAAACAATGATCAACTTCACAATCAGTTTGCCAAGTAGATTCATACACTGGTCTCAATGCATCTGGGTATTTCTTTTACTTAGATACCGACCCAAAAAAGGAATTACAGGAGGGGGCCGTACAAAGTAAAGTCAGGGACACTGGGGTTTGACATTGTGTGTTGGATGGTACTTTAGAAACGTCCATGAAAATGTGACAGATGAAAAAAAGCTTGACGGCATTATCTCAATGTAGTGCGAAGATATGTAGTTTTTTTTTCTACAATACGTATCGAACGTTTTAGCTTAGCATTTCAATAACCAAATTTGAAAATTATTTATTTCATTTTTTTTTGTACTTTATACTCTATACCTGTCTAAAATGTTTCTCTTTATCAGCTTGTTGTGTATTTGATGTATTTGAATTGCATATTGTGTATGTATTGTTTTTGTTTCTCAACATCATTGCAAATGAGGGTCACCCCTAAATGCTATCTCGAGTATAAATAAAGGTTAAATGAAAAATAATTCAATAGTACTTAAACAAATCAAAACAATGATCAACTTCACAATCAGTTTGCCAAGTAGATTCATACATACACTGATCTCAATTCATCTGGGTATTTATTTTACTTAATGGAGCCCCAACCCCATAAAATGATAAATTGCAAACGTCTCAGTGCAACATTTTATACAAGTCATATAGAACACAGCGCACAAATTCCCTAACAAAGTTTCCATCCAGTAATGTGAAGATAAAATCAGTCTTGGGCCAGAGAGGAGAGAAAAAAAAACGACCCCGGCCATTAATGAATCTCCGTATTCTGTCAGAAAACTCATTCAAACAGCCGCGCTAAATGTACAGTGTTATGTTTAGGAATAGGACTTTTCAATGTCTGTCGGCTTTTTCCAGCAGTGACCAATGAAAAAAAATTAAAAAAAATCCCAGAGTCAGGGCCATATGAAACACCAACGGGGCTGACAGTCACATTAATAACCGGGGAATTAATTATTCAAAAACGCTCAGCCTCTAATCCATCAAATAATATATTAAGCCGCTCCCTTTTCTAACGCTCAATAGGGCTGGTAGCGGATTCTGAAAGCAGCCGCATACAGACGGACACAGCAAAAGCAACTCATTAAAAAATGGGCCAAAAAAAATACATATATAATATAAACCAAACAAAAAAAAAACAGGGACAATTTTCAACACAGCTGCGACAAAGGCATCCGGAGCGCATTGTTAAACATCAAACATCTAACGTCTAACTTTTCAAAAGTGAGGAGTCGGGGGGGAAACAAAGACATTTTCGAGGGTATGCACACAGTCACACGAACACACACACACACACACTCGAGCACCAGCTATCGTCTTATAGCAAGAATTAACAATGGAAGTGTGCGGGCGGCTCGCTAGATGGATGGATGAATACACCGGCTGCATTGTGTATGGATCTGATATTCAGCAAGTGAGAGAGATAATCCCTTTCTCTCAGTTCTTTTAATAGGAAGAGCTTAGAGAGAGAGAGAGAGGGAGAGAGAGAGGGGGAGAGGGAGAGGGAGAGGGAGAGAGAGGGAGAGAGGGAGAGAAAGAGAGAGGGAGAGGGAGGGAGAGAGAGAGAGAGAGAGAGAGAGAGAGAGAGAGAGAGAGAGAGAAAGAAAGAGGGGGAGAGAGAGAGGGAGAGAGGGAGAGAGAGAGAGAGAGAGGGGAGAGAGAGAGGGAGAGAGGGTGCCCTCACAAAGGTTCACCCATCTGTATCCCCCATGGCTGTAGGCAAAAAATTGGAAGGCTTCTTTTTATCAATTTTTTTTTGCTCAATTCTTTTCAAGCGGTTTTTCGGTAGGAAGGAAGGAAGGAGAGTATACGAGGATTATATGTGAAGAGAGGGAATACAGGAGGGCAACAGGCAGTGTGGAGTTGGTACGAATAGGCACATGAACGGGGAAAAGTGGTTTCTAATAGACGGAGGAGGTAAAGTGGGTTAAAGTACAGAGGGAGTGTGAGGGAGGGAGAGAGAGAAGAGAGGGAGAGGGAGAGAGAGGGAGGGAGAGAGAGGGAGGGAGGGAGAGGGAGGGAGGGAGGGAGGGAGGGAGGGGGCTACAGAATGGAGAGGTTCGCAGGGCCAAAAGAGCCCAAATGAGAATGGCCCACTCCGGCAGAAGTTAATGACAAGGGGATCAGAAAAGCAAGATTTCCATTCAACACTTTGAATTATTCAGGGTTTTGCGGGGCACCCATTTGCATTGCAGATGTCTTCCACCACCAGCTCTCCCTCGTTCCCTTGCTCTCATACCAAGCTCTCTCTCTCTCTCTCTCTCCATCTCCATCTCTCTCTCTCAATCTCCCTCTCTCTCTCTCAATCTCTCTCTCTCTCTTTCTCTTTCTGTCTCTCCATCTCTCCCTTTCTCTCTCTCTCTTTCTTCATCTCTCTCCTTCTCTCTCTCTATCCCTCCCTCTACCCCTCTACCCCTCTCTCTCTCTCTCTCTCTCCATCTCTCTCTATCTTTCTCCCTCTCTCTTTCTCTCTCTCCCTCCCTCCCTCTCTCTCTATCCCTCTCTCTCCCCCCCTCTCTCCCTCTCTCTCTCTCTCCATCTCTCTCTATCTTTCTCCCTCTCTCTTTCTCTCTCTCCCTCCCTCCCTATCTCTCTAATCCTCTCTCTCCCCCCCTCTCTCTCTCTCTCTCTCTCTCTCTCCCTCTCTCTGTCATGGCCCTGCCTCGGGGTTATAGGGAGATAGACACATTCATTCTCGGCATTGCGTTGCGTTTGGTTGGACGGGCAAAACGTCGCCCATGAAAAGCAGAAGATTATCTCGCCCGCTGTAGCAGCGAGTTCATAAAACGGTTCACCGTGGCAACGAAACAAATAAAACAAAGGTCAGAAAACATGCACGCTAAGCCGTTTGGAACCATCTAGCCTGGGTCTTTGGAAATATTATGAGCATGTCATATGCCATCAAAGCGGAGAGAGAGAGAGATAGAGAGAGAGAAAGGGAGGGAGGGAGAGAGAGATATATAGAGAGAGGGAGAGATAGATAGAGAGAGGGAGAGAGTGAGAGAGAGATCGAGAGAGAGAAAGGGAGGGAGGGAGGGAGGGAGAGAGAGATATATAGAGAGAGGGAGAGATAGATAGAGAGAGGGAGAGAGAGCTAGAGAGAGAGAGAGAGAGAGGGGGAATTTGAATTATATGCATGTGCGAGCTGGG
>NC_137225.1:22918023-22955523 GCF_949987685.1 Ammodytes marinus
AGGATGAAAAATAACAGTTTTGTGTCCATGCAGAGAGAACAACTTTCAATTGAATTTAACTTAAACCTGCAGTGTGTAGAATTTTGAGTTTTATTTCCTAGCAGATGTTGTAGAAAGTAATTATAATATCCATAAGTACATTTGTGTATGAGTGTGTGTATGAATGGGTGAATGTGGTAAGATATGTAAAGCGCTTTGGGGCTGAGAAAATCGGCTAGAAAAGCGCTATATAAGTCAAGTCCATTTACCATTTACCATTTAATTTAGTGCATAATAGCTGAAAAAATAGTTTTGAATTATTATTTTTTCCCTTGGAAAGGGTCTCATATATCTCCATATTTCTGCATATTTTGGACCAAGGCCTAGTGCCGCCATCTTGAAAGTGTCATAGTTGGAATGTCATCAGGTGCATTGTTTAAAATGTAGAATTGTTCTTGTCCTTGAAGGCCACTGTAGCTTCTGTTATTATTCGAAAGGGTTGGGGTTACCCAGGGAGTGTTGCATTCTAGAACTTTGTAGAACTTTCTTGATGATGTCATATTGCACACTGCACCTTTAATATCAAATTGTATCTGATTTTATAAAGGTGAAAATCAATGTTCATTATTGTACATTTTCTAACAGTATGTCTAATCATGGAATTGGAGGCTAAATTCATAAAATCTTAATTACATGTGACTTCATGAAGTTGCTCTAATAGTCTGCGCTTATGTGATTTTGTCTGTGTTTAAATTTGCTATATGTTTATGCACTTGTATGCGTCCATATTCTACGTAATCTGTTGCTGTGCAAAGTCTTTTCATGCTATCGACGTGCTAGGGACAGCTGTCATGGTCTAGAATAGTGTGTGTTGTTTTATTGTGAATTTTTTGGAATGGTACCTATGAGGTTCCAGTCGTAGAGTTCTAGAATGTCTCTGAAGAGGTAAGAGGCAAACAGCTCCAAGCCTCGCACACAGTAGTTCTGGAAAGAGAGAGAGGGGGATAGAGGGAGAGAGAGAGAGGGAGAGAGGGATAGAGGGAGAGAGAGAGGGAGAAGAGAGAGACAGAGGGGGAGAGAGGGAGAGGGGAGAGAGAGAGAGAGAGAGAGAGAGAGAGAGAGAGAGAGAGAGTGTGAATAGACTTGACAGTACTACACAACAACATTTTACTTATGAGCTATTGATCCTGTAAGTTTGAATGTCTGTCAATATCTTTCCAACTTCAACGGTCTTAAACTGTTTATTCTAAAAAATATATCATGAAAATGTCTCTCTCTTTCTCTAACTTTTTTCACACACACACACACACACACACACACACACACACACACACACACACACACACACACACACACACACACACACACACACACACACACACACACACACACACACACACACACACACACACACACACACACACACACACACACACACACACACACACACACACACTTCTCTCTCTCTCTAACTTCTTTCTCTTTTATCTCTACCATACAATAGAAGCCGTCTCAATAAACCGTCCATAGCACTCGGCAGTGCCATGAGGAGTGACTTAACACACAGAATAGACAGATAAGTAAAATCCAGTACTCTTAACTTTATCTTATAAGTCGCCCTTTATCTCCGTAATCAAACCCTTACGTAGGTTAAAAAGAATATCTTTCTCCCCCTTCTTATGCAAAAGGGGGATTAACACCCGGGCCAAAAGGTATCAGGGTAACAGTGGGACGATTGCGATAAAAAAATTCAAAATGGCGGGTGAGAAAAGGCTTGGGGAGATAAAGTGGGGGATTTGACAGACCTCGGGTGTCATCTCCTCTATGAAGTGAATGGTGTAATCTATGTTGAAGCGGATCACGCGGCACAATGGAATCTGCAGAGAGAAAGAAAGAAAGAAAGGGACAGAGAAGGGATTCATTATATAGTGTGTTATATAAGCAGAGGTTACAGCTTTTTCAAGTGTGTGTGTGTGTGTGTGTGTGTGTGTGTGTGTGTGTGTGTGTGTGTGTGTGTGTGTGTGTGTGTGTGAGAGAGTTTTAGACCTTCAGGACAGGCCTTTAAAAGAGCCGTTTGAGGGTTAACACTAGGTTGTAAGGCTTATGTTAGGGTTAGTGTATTTAGTTTGGATGGTTAGGGTTAAAGTAAGGGGCTATAGGGAATGCATTATGTCAATGAATGGTCTCGCAAGTGAAGCCGTACAAACGTGTGTGTGTGTGTGTGTGTGTGTGTGTGTGTGTGTGTGTGTGTGTGTGTGTGTGTGTAAGCGTTTGGATTTTAAAGTGAAACAGAAATTGTGCAGGTTTATACAAATGACAGTAAGTACGCACTTTTTTTGTTTCCATACACGTAAGGTTGTTTCTAACATTTTAGGTTTAGCTCCACAGTACACACACACACACACACACACACACACACACACACACACACACACACACACACACACACACACACACACACACACACACACACACACACACACACACACACACACACACACACACACACACACACACACGCGGAAAATGGAGCAACTCAAATCTCGCTGACAAGATTAGCCTGCTCTCCTGTGCTTAATCTCCCTCGGTTACACAGTCTTTGTTGTCGGAGCACAGGAGTCCATTTTGAGAGATTAACCTGGGAGCTTCATTCATTCATTCGCGCCCATTCCTTTAGCTAACTAGTGTGTGTGTGTGTGTGTGTGTGTGTGTGTGTGTGTGTGTGTGTGTGTGTGTGTGTGTGTGTGTGTGTGTGTGTGTGTGTTAATCCCCCCCACACTGCCACGTAAAGCGTTTAGTTTACCCCGGCTTTTAACAAGGCCTCGCTCAAATTATCCAGTTCAAATCGTGGTTAATCCTCGGGGCTTCTTTTCAAGCTAGAAGGATATTGACCAAGTGGTTTATTATTCAAACATGCAGGGAAACACACACATACACAGACACACACACACACACACACAGACACAGGGAAAACACACACATACAGAGACACAGGGAAACACACACACATTCGCACGCACACACACACACATGCAAAGATACATTGACATACACACACACAAAGACATGCACACAAACACACACACACACTAAAATATTCACACTTTAAACCGATTTTTCAAAAAACTAATTCCACTGGTCCCCGATCGATCCCTAGCTCCTTTAAACGTCCCCTTTAAGATGAAAGTCAGGCCTATAGAAGAGAGAGGGGCCTTTATTTAAAGTCAGGACCTCTTTGACAGGCGATGATAGGCCTTCTAAAAAGCTACGGGACAGCTAAGGTCACCGCAGTGAGAAAAAGCAACAAAGAATTTGACGGACTCCTTAGACACAAAGAGACAATTTGAAGTTTATTTGGAGGAGAGTGGAGTTAGGAGAAAAGGGATTTATTCACTCTAGCATATTTTTTTTCAACTTGACTTTCTCTTTTGCAAGGGAGACCTGTTACCATTGACACACACATTCATACACCGATAGCAGGCTAACTATCGACATTCACACAAGGCAAGGTGGGTGATGTGTCTTGCCAAAGGACACAACAGCCATGACATAAGTGGCAGGGCGGGAATCGAACCGCCAACCCTTCGATCATTGGCCGACCCGCTCTACCACCAGAGCCACAGTCGCCCCTCACAAGATGAAAGTTCCTCGGAGCACCTTTAACGAGACAGGGCTAGGCTATAACGTTAGCTAGATGGAGCTAGGCTATAACGTTAGCTAGAGGGAGCTAGGCTATAACGTTAGCTAGAGGGAGCTAGGCTATAACGTTAGCTAGAGGGAGCTAGGCTATAACGTTAGCTAGAGGGAGCTAGGCTATAACGTTAGCTAGAGGGAGCTAGGCTATACCGTTAGCTAGAGGGAGCTAGGCTATACCGTTAGCTAGAGGGAGCTAGGCTATAACGTTAGCTAGAGGGAGCTATAACAGACTTACGTTGGTGAGAGGTTTGTGTGAGAAGAGAGAGAAGCCTTCAAACAGATACTCATGGTCATCGTACTCGATCACCGTCGGCCTGTCAGTCTGGAAGAGAGGACAGGAGAAGACCAGTGTAACACATGCAGTCAATATGACGCTATTAAAGTGATTTAGACATATTTCAAAATCATTAAAGTTATATCAATGTGTACGGATAATAGAGAGAATGTGAGTCCCTTAAATGCTATGGATCTATTTCACTTTGAATGATGTGTTTTGTGATGTGTGACGAAAACAAAAAAAACTCCCAAATAAACCTTGAAAGATTAAACTGAATTTAAGAAACGTTTTAAAGTAACATTGACTTTATAAACCAAAAAAATTGGAAGACCTGTCAAGATCATATCTAAAGGAATACTTCACCCATACGGAACCGGCGTCCTATCATTATAAAACCGCTATTATAATATAATGAACAAGGTTTTTCTTCCCTCAGGTGAAGTAGGTCTTTAAGACATTTTTAGACATATCGATTCCTAACATTCTTATTATTAGATTTAATCCAAATCAAGGAGCCATGCAAACCCTGTACATAATGTAAATCAGTTAGTAGCATTTACCCATTTGAGGGTCTTGATAAAATTAGACAAAGTCCTACCAGGAAGTTGGTGGGAGGAGACACAGTGATCCGGTAGTGGAAGAGTTTCCCTGAATTGTTGTTCATCACACGACACGGTTGAGTGGCCTGAAAAACACACACAAATATCAATATATATCGGGGGCGCCCTTAGCTCAGTTGATAGGGCGTCACGTCACCCCCCATGGGCCTCGGCCAGCAGCGGACCCGGGTTCGATTCCAGCCTGCGGTCGTTCTCTGCATGTCACTCCCCTCTCTGCCCCATTTCAACTCTGTCTCTACACTATCAATAAAGCATAAAAATGCCAACAAAAAAAAATATATCTTAAATATCAATATATATCTGACATGTATCTAAATACCCTTTGATAACAGAATACTGACATTGTACTGGTTGCACCTGAAAGCCCAATACACATACAGATAGGTAAAAATGAATGTATGTAAAACTCAAATTTTTTCTTTATAAATTGTATTGTAGATTTTATTGTAGATGTTATTTGACATGAACATGACAATATCATTGGACGAACCAGATGCATTGTTTTCAGTGTATTAGCATAAATGTTAGTTTTCAACACCGTAATTGTCCCAAACTAAATAAAAAGTCAATGGAATTCCCTACACTTAACAGTTATTATAAACAAAAATGTCTATTTTTTTTTTGTTGTTGTCTCTACACAGATTAACTCAAACAACACAAGAATGTCTCTTGTAGTTCATGTCCACAGTTTATATAGTGTGTATAATGTGAAAAATATTCATTAAGATTATGATAAAAATAAAAATAAATAAGGAAGACAAAATAATTTGTTGAAAAAACATATTGTGATAACAAACGTCTAACCTATAATTCTTTTAAATCGATACAGTCTTCCTTCGCATATATGTTTCAGAAATATTTCAATGTTCCTCGTAGCAACTTTAAGTCACACAAAATGAGGAAGACAAAATCATAATTGTTTAAAAATGGTGTGATAACAAACGTCTTACCTATAATCCTTTTAAATTGATAGTCTTCGATGTAAGTGGCATAAGTTGTTTTTTATTTATTCTTTCATACTACCCGTCTGTAACAAACTAACAACTTTTCACTTTTCTATACAAAAAAACGAATAAAAAAAAATTATACAGTCTCCCTTCGCATATACTATAAAGCGATATAAAACGAATTAAATTGACTGACAATATCCAGGTCAGCTTAGGCCGTAACAGACAATTAGTCAACAAATTAATTAATTAAGTCAACTAATTCTCTGTCAAGAGGGCGAGCGTTGTTCATTGTGTTAAGTCTGCCAGCCATGTAGATTTATTTAAGATATAAATTGACCTTAGAACTATACAATACTGTTTAAAATTCTGCTAAATTGTCTGATGTGTAGCCAACAGTCTAGCAGTCTGCTCTGGAGGCGGATGTTAATTTGAAATGAACTCATTAAAGGAATCTGTGACCTTTAACTGGCCTTTACTGGTAATTAGAAAGGGGAATAAACAACACTGATTGAGCTTAGCTTTCTCTGTAAATGTAAAGAGTTTAATAAATGTCTAATAATAGAGCATTATATCACACTTATGATAAAATAGGGCAGAGATGTTTTTGTTGCAAGGCGAGACAGTGAAGGGAATAACGTTTTTTTCAAGCACTGGTCAATTTTGAGATTGTTGTCTATTTTGCTCTAAAAAACACGCTGAAAATGTTATGTACAGATATATGAGATATTTCCAAATGTGCATAATTATTTAAAAACATTTGACAACTGTTTTGTAAAAAAATGTTTGCCCTATTCACCTGCAGTGTCTTGTCTAAAATGTGCAAAGTAAATTAAAAAACGCAGGAGATTTTCTTTTCAAAATCCCAGGAGTTGCAAAAATATAGTTCTAGCTCAACTCCCCCTTTCACTCAACAAACCTGATATAACAATTTGCTTCTTTTCGGGTGATAAAATCTTAATGTGCCTTTAAAACAATGGAGAGACCAGCCACTGTACTGTACGCCACATGTCGAAGTGTCCCTGAGCAAGACACTGAACCCTAATTTACTCCTGATAGTTAGCCTGCTATTGGTGTATGAATGAATGTGTGTGTGATAGGCCTTTCACACCAAAATGAACCAAGAGTCAGTTCCAGGCTGGTGTTGGGGTCAGTTCAAAACTGGTTACAGCCTTATCCCAGTTATGAACCGGTTGGTTTCACATCGACCGGAGACAGCCATGGAGCCGGCAAGAGAGCAACGTCATGACGTCACTGTAAACGTGTGTGTACGTCACCCGACGCCGCTGCTCTTGTGGCTAACGCTAAAGCTACCGCTAGCTTTAAGCACAACAACAGCGGCGAATACGTCTTATTTTTACACTTGTTGGCTCTCGCTTTGCTTTCTTAAGCAAACAGGACCCATACAGCGTATTCTCGCCGGTCAATTTGATCGCTACGTTCGGTAATTATGTTATGTTTACGTCTCGTAGTAGCGGTGTTTTTAAATATGGCGGGCATGAGGTTTGAGTTGCTCTGGTTGGTCAGGATAATCCCTCCCCCAACCGTTCGCGCAAGCAGTTCTTATCAAACCCTGCTCAATCCTGGGGTATGAGTTCCCCCGGTTTTTACGGCCCGGAGCAGGCTCTCTGGCGGTGTGAAACCAAAACACTGGCTCTAACTCCGAACAAGCCCAGAACTAGCGCCGATTTTGCGGCGGTGTGAAAGGCCTATGAATGGTGACGTGGGAATGGGAACAGGTCTCTCTTGAAAAAGAGTCTCCGGTTGCAATGGGATTTACCTGTATAAATAAAGGTTAAAAAAAAAAAAAAAAAGTACATATAGAATACATTTAGGCCTTCTAGAATACTGTCCATGGCCCCCTATATGGCACGGCTTGAAGGTTATGAAAGAGAGGGTGATATATTTATTTATGTATTTATTCCGTGCGTGTCCTACCTCTTCCCCCGGGTAGATGTTGTGGCGGATGCCTGTTCGTCTGGACTTGGCGCTGCACTTACACAGGGGACCATCATTCATCTGGGCAGACAGAAAATAACCTATATCACATACACACACACAAACTGCTCCGCTTGACATGTGTGGGGGTGTGTGTGTGTGAGTGAGAGTGTGTGTGTGTGTGTGTGTGTGTGTGTGTGAGAGTGAGTGAGTGAGTGAGTGAGTGAGTGAGTGAGTGAGTGAGTGAGTGAGTGAGTGAGTGAGTGAGTGAGTGAGTGAGTGAGTGAGTGAGTGAGTGAGTGAGTGAGTGAGTGAGTGAGTGAGTGAGTGAGTGAGTGAGTGTGTGGAACGTTTTACATGTCGAAGATGCACTTAACAGGATGTATAGGTCAGAAAAGATGAAAAAGCATAATAGGTCCTTTTTAATACAAAACAATAATGAAACATTTTAAAAATAACTGAATGTGGTTTCCTAACTCTACAGACCTGTCCGTAAACTGTAGTTTTCTTTAAACACATGCTTATCGCCCTGCCACTCAAGTGAATTGAAGTGTATTGAATTGAATGTATATAGTAATGTTTAGAGATACAGCTCCGGAAAAAATGAAGAGACCAGTCTGGATTGTTCTTCAATCTTCATCTCTACATAACTTATTGAAAATGCTCTTTAATGACAAAAAAAATTATTGGAATTTGGTAGAAATGTTGTCAGTGGTTTATATTATAAAACCAAAATGTTCATTCTACTCAAACATATGCCTATAAATAGTAAAACGAGAGACACTGAACATTTGGAGTGGTCTCTTCATTTTTTCCAGAGCTGTATATACACATAAATAAACACTGTATGTCTGTTTTTGATGATTTTAATTAAAATGTTGTTGTCGCTTATGTATTGTATATATTAATGTTTAATATAGATATATAGTTATAGATCTGCTGCTGCTTCTTCTTTTTAAATGTATTTATAAATATAAATCTGAATTTTACTTTTTTACCATGTATATTGATGCATTTTAGCTTGTGTTACTTATTTTGTGTCATGTTGTATGTACTACAGCTGCTGGATTTTTGAATTTCCCTGAAGGAACACTCCCAAGGGATCAATAAAGTGTCTATCTATCTATCTATCTATCTATCTATCTATCTATCTATCTATCTATCTATCTATCTATATAGATGTAGATATGTACCTGTCCGGGGTCGTTGTACCAGAGCTCCTCGTGCAGCCGGTCGGGATGAGCTTTCTTCCTCTTGATCTCAGCGATCACGTCAAACACGTCAGAGTCTTCACTGGAACACGAGCTGCTTCCTCCTCCGTCCGACTCGCACTCCGACTCACTGCTGCTACAGTCTAAACAGCCAGAGAAGAAGAAGAAGAAGTTATTTGTAGTTTTTTTAATATTGTTTTTTTTTTTTTTTTTTTTTAAACCTTTATTTATACAGGTAAATTCCATTGAGACCGAAGACTCTTTTTCAAGGGAGACCTTTTTGTTTAATATCATGCCTCCACCATTAAGTTAAGTTACTTTATTGGGCAATGGTTACGTTTAAATTTGTCTTTCCGCATATCCCCTCTCAAGTTACCACACCATAAGGATTTCACATACAATATCTTCCAAACAAATACAGAATTAACAGTAATATCTTGATGTACATATTAGTATTAATTGCTTACCCTCTTTTCACACATGTTTACCAATAAATTTCCATTACATATGAATGATAAGTTATCCCGACAAAGGATAATACTTTGGCTCAAATGAAGGCAGTTTAAAAACTTAAAAACATACAACTTTTATTTAGCCTCAATACTCAACAATCTAGTGGACAATCTAGCCTTGAAAATTTGAGTTTTTCAAACTTTTTTAATTTCAACATTGCATAACTATTGTTTGCACAAAACTATGAAACAGTGCGTAACACACACACTGTATCATAAATATCCTGATTTTAATCCCGATAAAGGGTTGTCTTACTGGGAGTTTTTTCTCAGCCGAGCTAAGGGACTAAGGGCAGAGAGTGTCATACTGTATGGAATGTAAAGCCCACTGAGGCAAATGTCTATTTGTGATGTTGGGCTATACAAATAAAACCGATTAGATTTGATTTGAACCCTTCTTGATATAACAGACCAGGTTTGCAGGCCTTCCCACCTGGGTCCTCGTCCAGTTTGGTTTTGGGCGGGTCCCATTTGGGCCGGGCGTCTTTAGCTCTCTCCTGCCTCTGCACCAGCTCCTCCTCAAAGCGCTCGTACAGGACGCGCAGACGACTGGTCCCCACAACACTAGAGTCGCCCTGGAACATACATTAAAAATAATACATGTAAAATATCTAAGGTCTGTTAATATGAGATAGAATGAGGACCGATGGAGAAAGCGTGTTGACACAATCACTTTATGTAAAAATCAGTAAATAAACTGTATCCTCACGATTCGCTACATGTCCGTACTGTGTGTGCACTGAAAAAAAGCAGGCGTTAATACACAGTCTAGGCTCTGTAAACTGGTATGTTAACAAAGGGGGTCCAGCGTAGCAATAGCTAGCTGTTTACAAAGCCTAGGCTGTGAATTAACACTGGATTATTTTTTTTTTTTTACAGGTAGTGGATCATCGTGAGGAGATATTCACTGATTTTGACAACAAGCGTTCTCCAGAATCGCTAAATCAACCTTTAATAAAACAATAAAAAAAAGTCAATTATAATTCATAAAAGTACACATGCATTGCAGTGTCATTGATATGTATGCAGTCACTATATAAAGCCCAATATAAAACTAGGGCATCGCATACGTTTACTGGATTCTACAGCTAATCCATTCACAAAAGAGCAAAAGGGTTATGTGATCACAACCATCCATGTGCAAGTAACTAACTCTCACAGGCAGAGTCCTCTGAGACACACACACATTGACAAACACACACACACACACAGGCTAAGAGATTGGTAAGAGAGGGTGTGTGTGTGTGTGTGTGTGTGTGTGTGTCTCTGTCTGTCTGTCTGTCTGTCTGTCTGTCTGTCTGTCTGTCTGTCTGTGTGTGGCCTGCATATTTTGATTATGTTAGTAATTTAGTACATTTGTATAAAGTGAATTGAATGATCCACTATACCACTTGGTCCATGGGGTCGCTGGAGTAGTAGCTCTCTGCGTGCGTGCATCGTATCCAGGCCGGTTTGAGCAGCTCCTCCTCCTCTTTCTCCTCCTCCTTCTCTTTCTCCTTCTCCCTCTCTCGTTCTCTCTCTCTGTCCCGTTCCCTCTCTCTCTCCCTCTCCCTCTCTCTGTCTGTATTAGCGGAAGAGGCCTCATCAGATTCCCTGTTAGAGCGCGCAGAGCTGTAGCTGCGTTCTCTACTTGGAGCGGAGGAACTCTCGGAGCGCCTGTCTCTCTCTCGCTCTCTGTCTCTCCCCCCCTCCTCCTCCCAACGACCACGCTTTCTCTCACGGCTACCGGAGCGACTGAGAAGAAAAGAAAATAACAAAAGGATATTTATGTATGTATATTTCACAATCATATAACGGAGTATCAGGGCCACGTTAAGGAAAAAAATATATTATTTTACAAGAACATTTTTATAATGTAAAAAAATAAATAAAAATTATAGACAGAGGTGTAATGTTTGTCATTGTACCTTCTTGGTCTCTTTCTGTGCCTGTCGGGCGACTGGGATCGGCGACTTTCTCTGTGCCGATGCCTCTCCCTGTGAACACACACACATTTGGGGGTCATTTCTAAGTAAACCCAAGACACGTTTCCTGAACTTTATTAGGAATGATAAAAGTGTTAACATTTTGGCTGTTAATGATTAATCTCAACAAAGGCTATAATCGGCCAATTAAATCGTCTCATCATGGTGGGGGTGCTCGTGGTGTAGTGGTTAGACCCCCCCGCCCCTCCTCCTCACTCCATAGAGTCTTAGTCCTCTTCACAGCAGACCCAGGTTAGAATCCAGCCCGGGTCATTCTCTGCATGTCATTCCCCCTCTCTGACACATTCCAACTCTATGTCTATGTACATAGGACCTTCAATTGTTTAAATACTTTTTTTATAAATCAAAATACTAAATATTAAATGCTGGTCACCGCTTCTTAAGTTTGCATATCTGTTGTTTTACCTTTGTGTTAAGTAATTGTATGTGTGCCCCATTTAATCCGTTTCTCTGTCTCTCCACACTGTCGTATAAAAAGCATAAAAATGCCCTAAAAAAAACATTAAAAAAAATGTATAAAATTCCTCCAACATACCTGCTTCGCTCCCTGCTCCTGTGTCTGGGCGGGCTGCGACCTCTGTTCTCGTAATCTGCCCGGTAACGCCCGCCGCCCTCCACCGCCGACCGGCCCCGTTTATCTGGACTCCTCCCTCTGTCCTTCCTGTCTCCTCCAGGAAACTCCATCTTGTGCTTATTATCCCCGTGGCTACCGCTACCTCGATCACCGCTACCTTGGCTACCGTAGCTACCTTGGTTACCGTAGCTACCCTGGTTACCGTAGCTACCTTGGTTACCGTAGCCTTTCTGTCTGTTGTGGTCGTCATGACGGTAACCCCCTCGATCTGGAGACCTCCTGTGAAATGAAGAGAGAATTCAAAAAATATTTAAAACTAAAACAATGATAATACAGATAATTGTTGTGTTAAACCTGCAGTGTGTAGAATTTTGGGTTTTATTTCCAAGCAGATTTTGTAGAAAGTAATTATAATATCCATAAGTACATTTAATTTAGTGCATAATAGCTGAATTTTTTTTTTTTTATAATTTTTTTTCCCCTTAGAAAGGGTCTCATATATGTCCATATTTCTGCATATTTTGGACCGAGGCCTAGTGCCGCCATCTTGAAAGTGTCATAGTTGGAATGTCATCAGGTGCATTGTTTGAAATTTAGAATTGTTCTTGTCCTTGAAGGCCACTGTAGCTTCTGTTATTATTCTAAAGGGTTGGGGTTACCCAGGGAGCGTTGCATTCTAGAACTTTGTAGAACTTTCTTGATGATGTCATATTACACACTGCACCTTTAAAGGGGGAACATTTTAATTAACTTCAATAATGAACAGTTGTTTGCGGCCCTTAGCCCCTTGTATTGTATTAATTGAATTCTATCAATTGACATATCTATTTTTCTTATCGGTTATATGACCATTATTCAAATCATCATCTCTCTTAACTGAACTTTTGTTATTCTCTTCCCATTTATTACTTCTTCATAATTTCTGTCACACAAACTTACTCACACTCTCTCTCTCTCTCACTCTCACACACACACACACACACACTTGCTATTTCCTATTATGTCACACAAAATATTGTCCTCTGTCATGTTTAAACTGTAATGTCTGTTAAAGTAAAAAAAAAAAAAAAAAAAGCATCACCTGTTATCCATGGGTTTATCATACTTGTACTGCCCGCCCTGCCTGAACCCTTGATCCTGTTTGAATGACCCCGGACTTTGGGTATAACCCGGGTTAAAGGTAGGGGGAGGGGGGAAAGGGGGGTGCGGGTTCATCGAATACTGGGGGGTGAAGCCCATACCCTGGGAGGCCATCGGTGGAGGCATGGGTAAGTGTGGGTGTGGAAAATTGGGCGGAGGGGGCATCATATACGGATTGTGATGGTGGTGGTGGTAGGGGTTTTGTGCGGACGTTTGGGACCCTTGTGTTGGCATGGGGGGTGGGGGGAAATTTGGTGGGGGCTTGTTTGGGAAAGGTGGGCGCGAAACGGGGCTCTGTTGATGCTGTTGCTGGTTCAGATTGAGAGGGGTTTGAGTTTGATGTTGGGGAGATTGTGTTGGTGGAATCTGAGGAGAGTATTGCTGCATGTAGTCGGGATGTTGGGGTTGGGGCATGTAACCGCCGCTGTTGTTTCCATGGTAGCTGGAAGAGAGGGGGGCTTGTGGGTCGTAGTGTTGGTAAGGGTTGGTGTTAGGGTTGGTGTTAGGGGGCATGTTGGTTTGGGAGGGGGGTGGATGGGGGTGAAGGGTCGATCGTTGGTAGTTTTGATTCTGAGGGGAACCATGTTGCTGCTGCTGTTGTTGTTGGTGTCCCGGGTTGGGGGGGTTCATGTGTCCACTACCTCCCCCTACTCCCCCCCCTCCTCTGGCACTGGGACCCCCACGGTCATGATGGAAAGACATTGGGACTGTGGAAGAGAGAGAAAATGCACAATTTATAAATTACATTACATTACTTGTCATATAGCAGACGCTTTTATCCAAAGCGACTTACCACTGGAGCACACATTCATACACCGATAGCAGCAGCAGCTACCACGCAGGGTGCAAGCTAACTATCAGGAGCAATTTAGGGTTCAGTGTCTCTTTGCCCAGGGACACTTGGACATGTGGCGGGGAGACAGGGGATCGAACCACCGACCCTGCAGTTGAGGGTCGACCACCCAATACCCACTGAGCTACAGTCCCCAAAATTACAACCGATTTCTATGTGTATGTTCAAGGTCGCTTACTTTATACCGCGTGGGTAAATTAGATTTGCAGGTCAAGGAAATAGGCGTTCAACTTATGAACACACAGTACGAAAAAACATGAATGCAGTAACACACCTAAAAGTAAATGCAACAGGATTTGATAACAGGGCAGAACGTCTGACTCATAAGTTATCGGTACTGTCTCATGTCAAAGCCTGTCTGGTTTGCTTCAGGGAAACACAAATAAAAAGGCGAATGGCACAACAATTACTTCATGTTTAGTGTGACAGAAGAAAGAAAACAAAAGAAAATAATATGTATGAAGAGAAACACCGAGTCAAAAGAGCCACCTCAGACCAACATAACATTAACACAAAATAAAACATTTAAAATTTAAAATGAAATGTAAGAAGCCAACGTTGAATAGGGTTGAATGCTGTAAAATGTAAATATGTACACAAAATATTTACATAAGAAGTAATAACAGCCTGACTGTATCATCAAATGTTTTGTGTTTAGCACATAGGTCGTTTGTTCTCACGCCTCTCTTGCAAAACATGTTATGATGAGACATGAAACAAGACTAAATATTTAATTGGCACCCTATTAATAGTCAATATTTTATGGAGTAGCTATGACTGTTTTGCATTGAACATAAGTTGAACACATTGCAGTGCTGTGTGCATCTTTAGCTTGCTAGCTTTAGCTACAACATAAAATTTGACAAAAACACCCATAAACACAGGAAAATAGCGTTAGGTTACAGACTAAATGTCACCGTAAGAAGAGGTAGAAGTCACTACGGGTCAAATATTATCATGATATTGTCTTTAGGGTAACATGGTTAGGGCTACAGTCTGCGGCAACACGTTAGCACAGCCACATAGCATGAAATAATGCGATAAAAGTGTGGAACAAATTACCTTTTAACACAAACGTTGCATTCCTTCCTCACTGCCGGTTCAGAAAGCAACAATAACGCGCCTGTAAAATTGTGTTAAACGAGGTTTTGTATGTATGATTTCAAGCAATATAATGAATGTATCTGTAAGGTGTCACGCTCTATAACGGTCCGTGTTTCCAGTCGGAGTGTTTAGAGAGAGGGACAAGAATGGACCAATCAGATCGACGGATTCAGTCTTTGTCCAATCAGAATGTGGCGTAGTGGTGAAGGGTTTTTCTCTCGCCGTGCTGAAACAACTGTAGAGTTCTCTTTAATCGAAATATATAAAATAAATACAATAGGCCTATATAAAACAAAATTACTGACCCACATCTTGAAACACTAATGTGGAGATCTGGATCAGTTATAATGACAAACAAATGTTGGTCTTTTTAGCATATCGTCACCCTCTTAAAATAATGGCCTAAATCTTTTTTCTACATACTATATAGTAGAAAGTATGCGATTCGGAACGCAACCAGAGAGTCACGGTTGGCGGGGCTGGGTTGAGGCACACGGCTGGGGGCCGGCCTGGAAGTGGCTTGGCGTTATGGATGTGGCCGAATTAGAGTGAGTGAAAGTGGGTCTGGGGGTCCTCACAGTGTCCCCTTGAAAAACATACATTTAACTATGAAATTAGTATATTATATAGTAATATTAAAACCTACATATATGATATGTATATAGGCCTATCAAATATAATATTATCGTTATATTCTACACAACAATGTACTGCCGAATCTGCGCCACCAGATGGCGCCATATCGGAGTTAAACGTTTAGCCCAACCCACATTTAGTCCCTCCTCGATCTGCGAGCTGCAGTCAGGGGCACTTGCCTCACTTTCCTCCCTCTTCTTCATGATAGAAGTGTCCCTTAAGTTTTTCCAACTTTTCTTAATCTCCTCCACTATAATAGAAGCATAGACACACATTCTATACATCACTATAGAAAATCACATTGTTGCCTGCCGTTATATTGTAACAATAGACATCAGGCCTAATATAGCAGCATTTTAAATGTCATATTTAACATATTTAAATTAATAATAATTCTCTCTCTTTATCCAAATGATACCCTGATTTTCTATCCAGTTTGCTTCAGAAACGAGTTCTTAAACATTGAAACTAGAGTTATCCAAACAGATTAATTTATTGCTGTCTTTAGGATGAACAAGGATAATAACCATAGATAGTATGCTAGGTCTAGTAGCCTATATAAAAGATATTAACTCGATTTCTCATTGGTTAGGACTTCATGGACATGATATTCAGAGCGTGTGTTAATTTAATATGTGACGGCCAATTACATGTTGGCCACTAAAGACGAACGAAGCCCCGTTTGTGTTTAATGACGTGATCCGATTCGTTTGAAAAACTGCGGGAAATAGAGGAAATGTTTTGCGGATCTGAGGTTAGTTTGTTGATCGTTATCCCAATTATAACCCAGTCACACAACCACTTCATATGGTTATTTATCCATAAAAAACATCCAACACTCTATATATGTATTATATCATAATATTATACAGGTGAAACTCGAAAAATTTGAATATGGTGCAAAAGTTCATTTATTTCAGTAATTCAAATTAAAAGGTGAAAATAATACAAAATATAGACTCATTACATGCAAAGTGAGATTTTTCAAGCCTTTATTTGTTATGATTTTGATTCTTATGGCTTACAGCTTATGAAAACCCCAAATTCAAAATCTCAGAAAATTTTAATATTACATGAAATTAATAAAAAAGGGATTTTAAATACAGAAATGTCAGCCCTCTATAAAGTATTATCATCCATTTGCCTCAATTCAATTCAATTTTCCATGATATTCTAATTATATGGGTATCACCTGTATTATAATAATATTATTATATTATATGTGTCAAAATATCACAACTGACCAATTTATGTTTTTATATACGATCAATGTTACTTTATCAACATACCAGGACCAGGATAGATTAGGTTTTTCATCTGGCTTTAAAATACCTCTAATGATGACATACTGGAAATATAAGAGAGCCACTACCGTAACATACATGCAGATGTCAGTATTCCTAAATGAGCTGTTAAATGGGGCTTTGTCCATCAGGCTTTTTGGTGAAGCATTTGGCCAGAAAGATTCGACACATTCACGAGGCCTCATCATCCACACTATTCACACTTTACTCTGGTATTACCATGTAAACATCTGGTCAATGATTGAATTCCTTTGTGATTTTTCTCTAATTATGACATCTATTGCAGCATGTCCGTCCTGGGAGAGGGATCCCTTACTCTGTCGACTCTCCCTGAGATTTCTTAAATTTTTTAAAATCCCGGTAAAGGGTTTTTACTGGGAGTTTTTTCTCAGCCGAGCTAAGGGTGTAAGGGCAAGGTGTCATACTGTATGGCAGGGCTATTCAATTAGTTTTTTTTAAAGATTATTTTTTGGGCATTTTTGCTTTTTATCAGACAGATTTGGAGAGACAGAGTTGAAATGGGGCAAAGAGGAGTGGACATGGGGTGGGGCACCCTACCCACTGAGCTACGGGCGCCCCCAAACAGTCATCTTTAAGGCAAGGCAAGGCAAGGCAAGGAAAGTTTATTTATATAGCACAATTCAGACACAAGGCCATTCAAAGCGCTTTACAGGGACAAAAACATTTGACCAAGCTGTGTGTGTGATGCTTCAGGGCTTTACTGTCAATCTCTATGATGGATCCACAGGTCCACTCTAAATACCAACACAGGAATATGTGGTGTATGAGCAGATACAAAGGGCTGTATGTTTGGTATGTGACCTTTAGCTCAGGGGAGAATTGTCCCATTGTACGTAGAAGGGTGTGAAAATTTACAAATAGCCTAATGCAGCAGGTGGAATTTAAACCATCACCTCAGAGTAATTATCCTTTCATCTTTATGAGAATGTTCAGCAAAACTCTGATGCTTCGCTGTGGGCGTCCGTGTTTCGCTCCCCGGCCGGCCCTGGCTCCGGGCGTGCCGATGGCTGCGGCGGAAGCTTGGCGCCCTTTGTGGCCTTTGCCTCGGGCTTTGCTTCATTGGCCTGGCGCGGCCGGTCGGGCGGGTCTTCGCGGCTCGGGCGGGTCACTGCGTTCAAGGGGCTCAGCTGTGGTTGTTTCTCGCGGTGCATTGGCTGTGTATTCCTTATTTATTCCCTCTTCTCTATTCCCTATCTTATATTCTTATTTTCCGATTATCCCTGCGTTCCGAATCGCATACTCTTTCTTTTTTCTATTCTACATAGGGGAGAACGGGGTAATCTGTATACAGGTGAAACTCGAAAAATTAGAATATTGTTCAAAAGTTCATTTAGCCTATTTCAGTAATTCAACTTAAAAGGTGAAGATAATATATTATATAGACTCATTACATGCAAAGTGAGATATGTAAAGCCTTGATTTGTTATACTTTTGATTATTATGGCTTACAGTTTATGAAAACCGCAAATTCAACCTACCCACTGAGCTACGGGCGCCCCCGAACAGTCATCTTTAAAGGACCGCGATAAATGCTTACTGGTGGATGGTCGATCAATTGTGGTGGGCCGGTCTGGGTCCAAAATGCCATGTCCTAGTCTAGCCCTGGTTCGCGCATCCCTAATTTAACACACACATGCATTTATAGAGTGACTAACTATCTTAAAGAACGCGGACATTTAGGGGCTCACGTGAGAAAAAGGGCTCTTTTGTGATTATTATTTATATATATTTTTAAATAGTAGCACATTTCTCTTTCAAAGGTTTTTTTATTCATCAAAAGAATTTGCAAAGCAAATACAATACAATGATTAATTTTTTTTTTTTCCCCTTTCCCCCCCCCGAACACACCCCGCCCACATCCCACCCCCACCCACAACCAATCCTGCAGCACATAAAGAAAAAAAACAAAAAAACAAAAAAAACAAAACAAAAAAAAACAACAATACACAATGTTAGAAAATTACATAGACAAAATACACGCTACAAGAAACAAAAATAAACAATCAATGAAAAAAAAAAAAAAAAAAAAAAGAGGGGAGGGGAGGGGAGGGGGTTGCTACTCCTGTAAAATTGTTGTCTGTCTATCAAAATAATTCATGAAGGGGCGCCAAATCTTGTCAAATTTAATCTTCGATCCCTGGGCCGTATAACGTATCTTCTCTAAATTCATACATGACATAATGTCCTTAATCCAGTATGAGTGGGAAGGAGGAGCAGGATCTTTCCACTTGAGTAAAATAGCTCTGCGAGCAAGCAGCGAGGTGAAGGCCAGAACCTTCAGCTTCACTTTAGGCAAGCCCGGATTTGGAGCAATGCCAAAAATTGCGGTGAAAGGGTTCGGCTCAATTTGATGCTGAAGTACTTCAGAAATTGTTTGAAAAACTGATGTCCAGAACTCAGTCAAGGTGGGACACAACCAGTACATGTGAAAGAGTGATGCCGGTGCGCTCTTACAGCTATCACAGGTCGGGTCTACATCGGGGAACATACGAGCTAATTTAGTTTTAGACATGTGGATACGATGTACTACTTTAAATTGCACAAGAGCATGTCGGGCGCACATGGAGGTAGAGTGTATCCGATCCAAGACTGAATCCCACATGTGATCTGTGAAGGCAGAACCTAGGTCCTGCTCCCACAGGGTTCTTATAGCTGCTAATGAGGGGCTACGCAACTTCGAAATAAGGTTGAAAAACACAGAAATTGAGCCTTTTAATGTGGGGTTTACAGAAAAAAACAAATCGACATGATTGGCTGGAGGTTTGTGAGGGAATTGGGGAATTCACTTTTGCGTAAAATTCCTGATTTGCAGATATCGGAAAAAATGCGTCTTTTCTATACCAAATTTTTTTGTCAATTGAGAAAAACTAACAAATAGATCATTAATAAATAAATCACCGATGCATTTTAAGCCTTTTTTATGCCAGATCTTGAATGCACCATCCACAGTCGAGGGAGTAAACAAATGATTAGCTGCAATTGGACTAAAAAGTGAAAAATTCTGCATTCCAAAATTCTTCCTAAATTGGGTCCAAATTCGAAGGGAGTGCTTAATCACGGGACTACTGTTGGGAATCGCCGAAGAGAGTGGAAGTGCGGCGCATAAGAAGGCAGATAGAGACAGTGGGCTAATAGCGCTGGACTCCATTGTTACCCAGACTGGGGCTGAGTCGTCAAGGTGAAAATGCACCCAATACATTAGAGAACGGATATTAGCCGCCCAGTAATAGTATTGGAAATTAGGGAGAGCCATTCCACCTGTTTGTTTGGGTCTTTGAAGAAAAGCTTTCCGTAACCGAGGGGGTTTACCATTCCAAATATAATTTATCATTAAATAGTCAAGGGCCTGAAAAAAGGATTTGGGAAGAAAGATGGGGAGACATTGGAATAGATATAGGAATTTTGGGAGTAATGTCATTTTAATTGAATTTATTCTACCTATAAGAGAGAAAGCCAGAGGAGACCACTTCGATAATATTTGCTTCGCCTGGTCCAATAATTTGAGGAAGTTATATTTAAGTAGGTTTTTAAAATTTCTGGTAAAACAAACCCCAAGGTAACTCAGATGATCTGTCACCACTTTGAGTGGGAGAGCTGTATAATCAAGTTTAAGAGCTTCTTTATTAATCGGAAAGAGTTCGCTCTTACTCAAGTTAAGTTTATAGCCAGAAAACTGACTAAAGACCTCCAACACAAAAAGAGCCTCCGGTAAAGAGGAGGCTGGCTTGGCGACAAACAAAAGTAAGTCATCGGCGTATAATGATACCTTATGTTCAATTCCTCCTCTCCATATCCCCTGAATCTGTTTGTTACCACGAATGGCAATAGCAAGTGGTTCAATTGCAATAGCAATATATAGCACAATTCAGACACAAGGCCATTCAAAGCGCTTTACAGGGACAAAAAATTTTGACCAAGCTGTGTGTGTGATGCTTCAGGGCTTTACTGTCAATCTCTATGATGGATCCACAGGTCCACTCTAAATACCAACACAGGAATATGTGGTGTATGAGCAGATACAAAGGGCTGTATGTTTGGTATGTGACCTTTAGCTCAGGGGAGAATTGTCCCATTGTACGTAGAAGGGTGTGAAAATTTACAAATAGCCTAATGCAGCAGGTGGAATTTAAACCATCACCTCAGAGTAATTATCCTTTCATCTTTATGAGAATGTTCAGCAAAACTCTGATGCTTCGCTGTGGGCGTCCGTGTTTCGCTCCCCGGCCGGCCCTGGCTCCGGGCGTGCCGATGGCTGCGGCGGAAGCTTGGCGCCCTTTGTGGCCTTTGCCTCGGGCTTTGCTTCATTGGCCTGGCGCGGCCGGTCGGGCGGGTCTTCGCGGCTCGGTCGGGTCGCTGCGTTCAAGGCATAGACGGATTATGAGATAATGGGCCCCTGGGCACAAACTCTTAAAGGGCCCCCCACTCCTCCCTATCCAGTCAGGTACACTGACTTTTCCACACAGATACAATTAATGGCAAAAACATATTAAGGAAGTCAGTGTTTCCTACAGGATTTTGGGATACTGTTGGAGGGACCCTGTACCTTGTTGGAGGGTCCGGGGGCATCCCCCCTGGAATTATTGTAACTTTTTAAAGTAAAATGCATCAATCTGATGCACTTTGAGAGGAAATATTAGAGGCTATATCAAATCCTGAGATGCAGAAGGGACATTCTTTTTCAGATTTTTCTTAAACAGGTAGGTACAGTAGATTGGTCTGCAGACCCATGTTCTATGAAGGAAGGGCCCATTTCAACAGATAAAGGGTGGATAGCTACTTTTTATGAACAATTTAGAATTCACACATACAAAGCTTATTCCTGTATGTGTGAGGGGGGCCTTCAAGGCCCCTCATGGAGCCCCTTAGACAGAGCTACTAATGCTGTTGTTTTTAACTTGCTTTTGTATTTCTCCCCTACTAGTTGAGGGGCCCATGATGATTTCTATCTTGTTACATTTTAATGAGTATCCTTATATTTAGGCTATTCCTTTTTGGATCCTGTTATTGACATGAGCTCTTTGACTATGCAACATGAAAAGTTACTATCAGTATCTCTGGCTAAGGGCCCCCCTGAGCCCTTGGGCCCCTGGGCCTGTGCCCGGTGTGCCCGTGCAGTAATCCACCCCTGGTTCAAGGGGCTCAGCTGTCGTTGTTTCTCGTGGCAGCGGTGCATTGGCTGTGTATTCCTTATTCCCTCTTCTCTATTCCCTATTTTATATTCTTATTTTCCGATTATCCCTGCGTTCCGAATCGCATGCTCTTTCTTTTTTCTATTCTACATAGGGGATAACGGGGTAATCTGTATACAGGTGAAACTCGAAAAATTAGAATATTGTTCAAAAGTTCATTTATTTCAGTAATTCAACTTAAAAGGTGAAGATAATATATTATATAGACTCATTACATGCAAAGTGAGATATGTAAAGCCTTGATTTGTTATACTTTTGATTATTATGGCTTACAGTTTATGAAAACCGCAAATTCAACCTACCCACTGAGCTACGGGCGCCCCCGAACAGTCATCTTTAAAGGACCGCGATAAATGCTTACTGGTGGATGGTCGATCAATTGTGGTGGGCCGGTCTGGGTCCAAAATGCCATGTCCTAGTCTAGCCCTGGTTCGCGCATCCCTAATTTAACACACACATGCATTTATAGAGTGACTAACTATCTTAAAGAACGCGGACATTTAGGGGCTCACGTGAGAAAAAGGGCTCTTTTGTGATTATTATTTATATATATTTTTAAATAGTAGCACATTTCTCTTTCAAAGGTTTTTTTATTCATCAAAAGAATTTGCAAAGCAAATACAATACAATGATTAATTTTTTTTTTTTCCCCTTTCCCCCCCCCGAACACACCCCGCCCACATCCCACCCCCACCCACAACCAATCCTGCAGCACATAAAGAAAAAAAACAAAAAAACAAAAAAAACAAAACAAAAAAAAACAACAATACACAATGTTAGAAAATTACATAGACAAAATACACGCTACAAGAAACAAAAATAAACAATCAATGAAAAAAAAAAAAAAAAAAAAAAGAGGGGAGGGGAGGGGGTTGCTACTCCTGTAAAATTGTTGTCTGTCTATCAAAATAATTCATGAAGGGGCGCCAAATCTTGTCAAATTTAATCTTCGATCCCTGGGCCGTATAACGTATCTTCTCTAAATTCATACATGACATAATGTCCTTAATCCAGTATGAGTGGGAAGGAGGAGCAGGATCTTTCCACTTGAGTAAAATAGCTCTGCGAGCAAGCAGCGAGGTGAAGGCCAGAACCTTCAGCTTCACTTTAGGCAAGCCCGGATTTGGAGCAATGCCAAAAATTGCGGTGAAAGGGTTCGGCTCAATTTGATGCTGCAATACTTCAGAGATTGTTTGAAAAACTGATGTCCAGAACTCAGTCAAGGTGGGACACAACCAGTACATGTGAAAGAGTGATGCCGGTGCGCTCTTACAGCTATCACAGGTCGGGTCTACATCGGGGAACATACGAGCTAATTTAGTTTTAGACATGTGGATACGATGTACTACTTTAAATTGCACAAGAGCATGTCGGGCGCACATGGAGGTAGAGTGTATCCGATCCAAGACTGAATCCCACATGTGATCTGTGAAGGCAGAACCTAGGTCCTGCTCCCACAGGGTTCTTATAGCTGCTAATGAGGGGCTACGCAACTTCGAAATAAGGTTGAAAAACACAGAAATTGAGCCTTTTAATGTGGGGTTTACAGAAAAAAACAAATCGACATGATTGGCTGGAGGTTTGTGAGGGAATTGGGGAATTCACTTTTGCGTAAAATTCCTGATTTGCAGATATCGGAAAAAATGCGTCTTTTCTATACCAAATGTTTTTGTCAATTGAGAAAAACTAACAAATAGATCATTAATAAATAAATCACCGATGCATTTTAAGCCTTTTTTATGCCAGATCTTGAATGCACCATCCACAGTCGAGGGAGTAAACAAATGATTAGCTGCAATTGGACTAAAAAGTGAAAAATTCTGCATTCCAAAATTCTTCCTAAATTGGGTCCAAATTCGAAGGGAGTGCTTAATCACGGGACTACTGTTGGGAATCGCCGAAGAGAGTGGAAGTGCGGCGCATAAGAAGGCAGATAGAGACAGTGGGCTAATAGCGCTGGACTCCATTGTTACCCAGACTGGGGCTGAGTCGTCAAGGTGAAAATGCACCCAATACATTAGAGAACGGATATTAGCCGCCCAGTAATAGTATTGGAAATTAGGGAGAGCCATTCCACCTGTTTGTTTGGGTCTTTGAAGAAAAGCTTTCCGTAACCGAGGGGGTTTACCATTCCAAATATAATTTATCATTAAATAGTCAAGGGCCTGAAAAAAGGATTTGGGAAGAAAGATGGGGAGACATTGGAATAGATATAGGAATTTTGGGAGTAATGTCATTTTAATTGAATTTATTCTACCTATAAGAGAGAAAGCCAGAGGAGACCACTTCGATAATATTTGCTTCGCCTGGTCCAATAATTTGAGGAAGTTATATTTAAGTAGGTTTTTAAAATTTCTGGTAAAACAAACCCCAAGGTAACTCAGATGGTCTGTCATCACTTTGAGTGGGAGAGCTGTATAATCAAGTTTAAGAGCTTCTTTATTAATCGGAAAGAGTTCGCTCTTACTCAAGTTAAGTTTATAGCCAGAAAACTGACTAAAGACCTCCAACACAGAAAGAGCCTCCGGTAAAGAGGAGGCTGGCTTGGCGACAAACAAAAGTAAGTCATCGGCGTATAATGATACCTTATGTTCAATTCCTCCTCTCCATATCCCCTGAATCTGTTTGTTACCACGAATGGCAATAGCAAGTGGTTCAATTGCAATAGCAATATATAGCACAATTCAGACACAAGGCCATTCAAAGCGCTTTACAGGGACAAAAAAATTTGACCAAGCTGTGTGTGTGATGCTTCAGGGCTTTACTGTCAATCTCTATGATGGATCCACAGGTCCACTCTAAATACCAACACAGGAATATGTGGTGTATGAGCAGATACAAAGGGCTGTATGTTTGGTATGTGACCTTTAGCTCAGGGGAGAATTGTCCCATTGTACGTAGAAGGGTGTGAAAATTTACAAATAGCCTAATGCAGCAGGTGGAATTTAAACCATCACCTCAGAGTAATTATCCTTTCATCTTTATGAGAATGTTCAGCAAAACTCTGATGCTTCGCTGTGGGCGTCCGTGTTTCGCTCCCCGGCCGGCCCTGGCTCCGGGCGTGCCGATGGCTGCGGCGGAAGCTTGGCGCCCTTTGTGGCCTTTGCCTCGGGCTTTGCTTCATTGGCCTGGCGCGGCCGGTCGGGCGGGTCTTCGCGGCTCGGTCGGGTCGCTGCGTTCAAGGCATAGACGGATTATGAGATAATGGGCCCCTGGGCACAAACTCTTAAAGGGCCCCCCACTCCTCCCTATCCAGTCAGGTACACTGACTTTTCCACACAGATACAATTAATGGCAAAAACATATTAAGGAAGTCAGTGTTTCCTACAGGATTTTGGGATACTGTTGGAGGGACCCTGTACCTTGTTGGAGGGTCTGGGGGCATCCCCCCTGGAATTATTGTAACTTTTTAAAGTAAAGTGCATCAGATTGATGCAAATTTTAAAAAAGCTCACCCCTGCCCTAATGTGTGCCCACATTTGTAAATATTACATTTCTTAGTTTTTATTGTAGCCTACTCCACAATTGAATATTATTTAGACACTTTCTTTCAAAAGGATGTTCTATATCATTTTGTAAGACCAATACCATTTATAAATGTTCATGTTTTCATTGCAGTTGCACGATTGTTCTGTTAAAAGGCATTTTATTATGCACTGATTTTATACTTATTGTAAACTGTGCAGGTGGGAGGGTGCGGGGTTATGGTCGGTCATGCCCTGGGGGGATTCATCCATCACCCTTAGGACCCAGTTTGACAATGGGCCTGTGACCCTGCCCTTGCTGGAATATGTGAATGTCCCACAACATGTTGCCTAACGAACATTGCCCAAAGCCTTTGTTTCTGGTTCAACAACATTTTATATGATACATCTCATATGCCGAAAATAGTCAATTCAGTTTATTTAAAGGTGCAGTGTGATATATAATATCGGAATATTTAGTGGCAACAAGTGGTGAACGTTCTAGAATACAAGGCTCCCTAGGTAACCCCATCCTTTCGAATAGAAACTGAAGCTACGGTGGTCTTCAAGGACAAGAAGCTATAGTTACTAAAGATGGCATCATCCACCACTGCCTCAAGTCTTTCCACAATATCAAGTGATGAGGTGAAGATGTATTATTATTATTATTATTTATTCTATAGAACTTCTTCTTCTTGGTCTTCCAATGGGTGCATTTCCCCAGGACGCCCACTATATATAAAAAGGCATAAGTCCGTTAAGTTTGTCCATTCTGTGAAAAATGGAGGGTGACCCGCTCCTATGTAGATATAAAACGCTCATTCTAAGGAAGTCAAAGAAACAACCATTTTTATTTTCAAGTGATTATACCTGAATAAAAACATACCTGTGAATATTGAATTACATTTCTAGATAGATAGATAGATAGACACTTTATTGATCCCTTGGGAGTGTTCCTTCAGGGAAATTCAAAAATCCAGCAGCTGTAGTACATACAACATGAGACAAAACAAGTAACACAAGTTAAAATGCATCAATATACATGGTAAAAAAAGTAAAATACAGATTTATATTTATAAATACATTTAAAAAGAAGCAGCAGCAGATGTTAGCAAGAGTTATTAATTTATATTTGTGTTTGACCTTGTTTAAGAAATGGAGTGTGTAGCAATAAATAAATAGATTATAATCAAGTCAGTTATGAACAATGCCAATGAATTCTACACACGGAACCTTTAAATCGCTCTCATTGGCTGTTACCAGGTCTTTGTTTTTGTATTTTTCAGTTTCACGTAAATACAATGTCTCTTTATTGAATTGGACAACAACGGTAAACCAGTGCACGTTACTCGCTCCTTCCCTTCTTTGGGAGACATTCTTGTCAGCTCTCTGTCAATCTGTATACAAGAACAAACACATATTGATGGCAACATTTTTATTTCTATTATGATATCGTGTGTGTGTGTGTGTGTGTGTGTGTGTGTGTGTGTGTGTGTGTGTGTGTGTGTGTGTAAATGAGATGAATTATCTCCAGGGGTTTATCCTTTATATTGATTTCACCTTTAGCCTATTTTACTGCAAGTCATTAAGTTCAACCAGTTCATATTTAGGCCACAATGGGACCCATTAAGTAAACACCTGACCTCTTATTATGAGACAGAGAGAGAGAGAGAGAGAGGGGGGGGGGGTGTAGCCTAAAAACTAGTATGGGTGTCTCAACCGGTAGCACCTGTTTTTGTCCCCATCCTTCTGCCCTGAAGCTACAGGAGGGAGATGGACATAAAAAGGCTCGCAGTGAGGCAGGGAGTTTCAGACAGCTTCCCGAAGAGCAGTCTTCATCTCTCTACCTCCGCACGGTAAGGCCACCTCACCTGCTCTAAAACAGACTTGATGCTTTTTCCGTGATTTGTCTTATTTTGTTTTATGTTTCGTTGTGTCTCTTGCGTTTTGTTTTTAACGTGAAACTTTTATGTTTGTAAGCTGCGTGTATTGAAGTAGTATGGAGTCAGTCAGAAAGACCCACACAGTTCCTGTGAATTGGTTTTAAAGTGATGAAATCCTAAAAGTGACTTTTCTTTGGAAACAGAGTGTGTGTCTGTCAGCTGATCGGCTTCCTTCACCATGATGCTTCTCCTGCTCCTCTCTGCTCTCGTTGGGCTGACTGCAGGTGAGGACACAACACACACACACACACACACACACACACACACACACACACACACACACACACAGCTGCTGACTATAGTTCTGACCTCATGTGTTTAGGTATTTATTTATTTGCACACACTCAACACACTCAACAAATACATTAACACATGTAAAGATTAAAAGAGTATGTGCTGGAGAGGTCAGAAACCCGAATGGGCTTATCGAGTGACCTCTCCAGGTTACATATAAACAAGAAAAAATATATATATAAAAAAAAAAAATATATATATATAGCTATATAAAAAGAAAACAATTAACAACTTTTTAGCCAGTTGAAGACATTTCCTTGCAGACCATATCTAGACAGTGTGGACAGTAATATATTATGGTCTACTGTATCGAACGCTTTCGAAAGATCAAGAAAGATTCCTACAGCAAAGTCGTTATTGTCTAATGCAGTGACGATTTTGTCAAAAAGTTCAGTCAAAGCCATGAATGCAGAGTGATTTTTTCTGAATCCATATTGATGTTTGTATAATATTTTATTGGAATTGACATGTTTCAAAATTCTTGTATAGATCAGTTTCTCAAGAATCTTTGAGAAACATGGTAACATTGAGATAGGGCGGTAGTTAGTAAAAGCACTTGGATCATCGGATTTGTAGATTGGAATGACTTTAGCAACCTTTAGGATTCTAGAGAAATTGAAAATATATAAGTTAATGGGTCAATGACAGAGGATTTTGCTTCTTTTACAAGAGTAGCTCTAATCTCATCATGACCTGCCGCTGTTGGCCTGAGCTGGTCTATGATTTTCAGTATCTCATTGGAATCTGGAAGATCAAAGGTGTTAAAAGAGGGAAAACAACCATCAATATAATCCAGGGGACTTAAGTTAAGTTAAGTTATCTTTATTTGTCAGTTGTACACGAGGCACATTGAAATTCGTCTTTTCGCATATCCCCTCTCAAGTTACCACACTTCAGAGGGGGTCAGAGCGCAGGGTCAGCCGCAGTACAGCGCCCCTGGAGCAGTTTTGGGGTTAAGTGTCTTGCTCAAGGACACAATGGTAGAGATGGTGGGCACCGTAGACACAATACCAGCCTCTGCTAGTTTTACGACTCACACCCTCCTGTCCGGTGCCGGGGATCGAACCAGCGACCTTATGGTTACTGGTTGGCCACCTTACCTCTAGGCCATCCTACCAGGACTTCCACTTGAGCCAACAATTTTACCCCCAATGGAGGGACCCACATTGACAAAGAAATTGTTGAACTCACATGCAATCTCATGCGGATTAGTGATGGATCTCCCTGCTTCAGAGAAGTGACATGGAATTTTCACAGATTTCCCTCCTCTATTTAAAGCTGCAGTGTGTAGAATTTTGGGTTTTATTTCCTAGCAGATTTTGTAGAAAGTAATTATAATATCCATAAGTACATTTAATTTAGTGCATAATAGCTGAAAAAAATGTTTTGAATTATTTATTTTTCCCTTAGAAAGGGTCTCATATATGTCCATATTTCTGCATATTTTGTACCAAGGCCTAGTGCCGCCATCTTGAAAGTGTCATAGTTGGAATGTCATCAGGTGCATTGTTTAAAATTTAGAATTGTTCTTGTCCTTGAAGGCCACTGTAGCTTCTGTTATTATTCTAAAGGGGTGGGGTTACCCAGGGAGTGTTGCATTCTAGAACTTTGTAGAACTTTCTTGATGATGTCATATTACACACTGCACCTTTAATATTAGTAGAGGATTCTTTGAACTTTTCACTGAAATATTTTTTCTTTGCTATTCTAAGGAGGTGCGGCGCCTTCAGGTAAATCCTTCACCATTCCATCGAGTCAAGAGTTTGACATAAGCCTTCAACCCACCGTGTTTCTCGGAGAGCGGTACACCTCTGTTTTTGTGAGTATGACTAAGCCTGATGCTAATTGTTGCCTTCGACTGTAAGTGATGTTCAGAGATTTTTTTTGTCTTTATTCAATGTTTTTAAACACAAAAACAGGCGTTTTCACATCGCTTAACATTTTACAAATTATACTGGTGCCTTGCTTTACTGTGTCTAAAACCCATATGCTTCACGTAGAAATTTGACTTCAACTTATATACTATAAATGCAGCCAGTTTTTGAGGTTAAGCTTGCATTGATGACTGATTTAATAGTAAGTCTCTCTTCAAATACATCTACTCTATATGTTTATGGAGGAATTAGTGCATGCACAAATTAATGCGAGTAAAGCACCAGTAAGGGGTTTCCCATTGACTGGAACTTTTTCAGGGGCACAGCCATTTGTGCATTTGTGTGTGTGTGTGTGTGTGTGTGTGTGTGTGTGTGTGTGTGTGTGTGTGTGTGTGTGTGTGTGTGTGTGTGTGGGCCTGGCCTCTAATACTCTCATTCTTCTACTTTGACTTTTTGTGTCTCTTTGATTTTAACAGGTGAACAACGGAACAGACTTCTCAGTGTGTTTCAAGAACTATAGCGGCGGCGTGAGTTCCAATAACTGCCTGGTTGTTAAGGACAGGGTAGTGGACACTCCCATTCAAGTTCGCCAAGACTCACAAGCGCCTCAGGCTCTCATGGATAACGTGTTTAATGCATATGAGGATGAATACATTGGCCATTGGCAATTTTCAGTAACTTTTGTTGGCCCAAGCTTCGTGAGTATTGTTCAGCTACATTTCTTTATTCATTCCACCAAGGGTTAGATTCCATTGATTCGGATGAAACTGTTTAAACACTTGACTCAAAACTTAAAGGTGCAGTCTGTAATATCTGAATTTAGTGGCAGCTAGTGGTTAAAGTTCTAGAATGCAACGGTCCCTCTGTAACCCCTCTTTTTTGAATAATAACAGAAGCTATACGGTGGCCTTCAAGGACAAGAAGATAGTAACTTAAGATGGCTTTATGCATCACTGCCTCAAGTCTTTCCACAATATCAAGTGATGAGATGGAGTATTTAGTTATTTATTCTAGTACTTCTTCGTTTTCCAACAGGTGCATTTCTCCAGGAGACCCACTCTAAAAATGCATATGGACATTATGTTTGTCCATTCTGTGCTACTGTAGAAAAAAAATTAAAAATGATTAACAAACAATCCTACTCTAATTAAAACATACATACGAATATTATATTCAATTTCTACCAAGTCTGTCCTGAAAAAGGCCAATAATTTCTACACACTGCTCCTTTAAAGGTGCAGTGTGTAATATGACATCATCAAGAAAGTTTTACAAAGTTCTAGAATGCAACGCTCCCTGGGTAACCCCACCCTTTTTGAATAATAACAGAAGCTACAGTGGCCTTCAAGGACAAGAACAATTCTAAATTCCAAACAATGCACCTGATGACATTCCAACTATGACGCTTCCAAAATGGCGGTGCCCATGCCTTGGTCCATGGTGTGGAGAAATACAGAGATATAAGAGACCCTTTCTAAGGGAAAAAATAATAATAAAAAAAAAAGATCAGCTATTATGCACTAAATAAAACGTACTTATGGATATTATAACTATTTTCTACCAAGTCTGCTATGAAAAAAATCTCCAGATTGTACACACTGCAGCTTTAAGTGTTGTGTTGTATGACATCAAAGTTTGGCAAAGCTGTTGGAGGAGACTTCCTAATAATGTCCTTCTACTCTTCACAGTTAAATTTCTACCTGTTTAGCTTTACGACACGTTCGTTTGTGTGGATGGAAGGCAGGGATGACGTAAGTACATCTAATACGATTAAAGTGGTTTGAGAAAGATGCTGATGATGGTGTGTGTGTGTGTGTGTGTGTGTGTGTGTGTGTGTGTGTGCGCGCGTGTGTGTGTGTGTGTGCGTGTGTGTGTGCGTGTGCGTGCGTGTGTGTGTGTGTGTGTGTGTGTGTGTGTGTGTTTGCGCGCTCTGTGATGGTAACAGTGATTGTGTGTTTGTTGCTGTCTAGAATGTCACAGTTCAATTCGGTGACAGAAGTCAAGATTTTCTTGCGCCCCAACTTGGTCTGAAGATTGACATCAGCGGATGCAAATACGCAGGTTGGCTAATTCACCGGCTTCACAAATCTACTTAAAAAAATGATTATAGTTAATTTTGAAGTTATGTTGTTTTTGCTTACAGTTAAAGTAGCTCCGAGGAACTTTTAAATATTTCTGAAACATTCTCATTTGTCCTCTAATGATCATAAAATAACAGCAAACTGAGACTATCAGGGCAAAGAATGCTATTTTAATTCTCACCAAGGCACAACAGCTGGCGTGGTACAGACAGCTGGCGTGGTACAGACACTACCGCTTTTGTCCAGAGGGGGTGCAAGAATTAAGACAAACTGAAAATTCCTCAGAGCACCTTTAACTTTCTAACTGTACACTTTTCTTCACTGTAGCAGCAATAATGTAACTATTAAAAACAACATTACTAATAATAGCTGATGATGTAGTAACTTGCAAATAAAGTACTAACATTTCTAAACCAATAACATAATAGGTTTGTGCCCATAATGTAATATTAAGTTGTTATATTATGTGGTTAGGTGGTTACATACCCTTACTATTGCAACCAGACAATATTGTAATTACTTATTGCTTTATGGGCAAAAAGCAGGGGATGGGTCCAGAAATGGTAAGTTACTACATTCTCTGCATGATTACATTCAACAGTGAAACGTTAGTAAGTTATTGGCAGTTATAATATTTCAATGCATTCAAACATTATTCACTGATACATTCACTTCACAGGTCAACAGTTTATACAAAATTCAACAATAGAAGAAAACAACGACATCTGCCACAGAGTTCTTTGTGATCCATCTCTCGAAATCGTTACCGAAAACTGCAGCCTCACGGAGCAGTGCATGGCTGGAGGAAGGTAGATATGCATTTGTAGTAGCCGAATGTTCCCCCATGGCGACAAAGACAAAGACAAAGGCTTCACATCATCATGGTGTTTCAGAAAGGTTTATTTCAGGAGCTTCCATCAGACATACAGAGGGTTTCATGGAGCATTGAAGCAGCAGGCTGAGGCCGCATGGCACTCTTGATAGCTACAGAACAGTGTCTTATATCTCATGTGTATGGGGGCTATCAAGTGTATTATTATCTACAAATAGACAGATGGTCTCAAACACAAGTCCTTCTATTGGTGCTCGTTCTCCCCCAGTGACCCCAACCTTTAATAATAATAATAATAATAATGGATTGGATTTATATAGCGCTTTTCAAGGCACTCAAAGACGCTTTACAGGGTTCCAGGTTCCATTCATTCACACACAGTCATACTGGTGGTGGTAAAGTACCATAGTAGCCACAGCTGCCCTGGGGCAGACTGACGGAAGCGTGGCTGCCATTCAGCGCCTACGGCCCCTCCGACCACCACCTCAAACATACAGCAGTCATACACATTCACAAGACATACACGCTCAGCAAACTCTGGTATTAACCATTCAAAATCCACCACATATTCTTCACATTTACTAGAAATATCTGGAAGAAAAAGATCTGTACCCTGCGATTCAATCCCCACACTTCCCTGCTATTTAGTACGGTATCAACATGGATAGGAAACATGATATCCCAATACATGTGGTGAGATGCAGCATGCTGAAAAACACTTTGATGCCCTACTTACTATATCCAGTCATGATTTTTAGTGTAGAAATCAGCAGCTTTTTGGGCGATTCTGACCCACAATCCACTGCACACCGTCAGTTAGGTCACGTGGTGAAAACAACCAGCGATGAGACGGATCCATAAGCAAGCATCGAATCCAGTTGGTTCTCTGCATGTCATTCCCCTCCCTTCCCCTATTTAATCTCTGTCGCTCTGCACTATGAATAAAGCATAACAAATGCCCGAAAATAATCTTTAAAATCTCTTTTACAAAATAAATAAAAAAACTAATCTATATTAAACTTCCCTACTGTGACAAGTGTGTATTGTGTGTGTGTGCCCCCCCACCCCTCCCCCCTCTCCACCAGATGCATTCCAACCTCCCTTTGCACATTGGTTGGCCCGTCTTTCATCGCCTTCGGGAACAGAAACAAGCTCATACGAAATCGATGTGGGTACTCTGTGGTGGCAGGCAGTCAAGGCAACGTCACAGTGTTTTATCGGGAGCGGCGTGATAAAGGTTTGAGCTTTGTGGACAGCGTGACACTGCAACAGCCACAAGGGTCGATCACCCTGATGCAAGACGGGAGAGTTATGGTAAGCTCCCGACAGACACAACAGAAGTATTATTAGCCATCTATTCACAGAGGTGTAAAGAGCACCTCCAGGAAGGGGCTTAGAGATTACCGTAGTGGGACAATTACAAGTTGCAAGTCGCCCTATTGTAGAACCACTTGAGTAAAAGTACAAAGGGTAACCGATTTTAAGGTATTGAAGAATCAACAGTTTTTGTGCTTTACAAATAAGAGGATTGGATTTGAACGGGTTTAGTTTAGTTTAGTTTAGTTTTATTTGTGGAGATAAACAATATTAAAATACAATAAGGTAAAGAAAAAAAGTAAAAGAAAAAAAGACAAACAAAAAAATTAAATTAAAGAGCTAAAACAACTACAAAGTTAAAATACATTTAAGTACATATAGTAAAAAGCAAAGTAAACAAGCAAAAAGACAATATAACATACATTCAGTTTCACAAAGTATCGTAAGCTTTTAAAATGAGGTACATGGGGTTGTTTTGTGGATGCAGGACAACGGCGCAGAGCTGGCCCTCAACAGCTCCGTTCAGACGTTTCAACAAGTCGAGCTTTCAAAGGACCAGACTGGAATCACTGCCGAGCTTCAGGTGGACAGCGGCACCAGCGCAATGGTCTTTTTTGACGGCTACACGGTGCAGATCAGACTCACAGGTAGGACAGAAACTCAGACCCTATCAGGCACCAGTACACGGGATCCAAGGTTTTAAAAGTCACATATTATTGTATGCTCATTTTCTGGTTTTCTGTTTGATGGCAAAAGGGGCCCAAGACCAAGCACTGAGTACATATGCATGATTATACTTTCTAGAGGGCCGACATTTCTGTATTTAAAATCCCTTTTTTATTGATTTCATGTAATATTCAAATTTTCTGAGATTTTGAATTTGGGGTTTTCATAAACTGTAAGCCATAATAATCAAAATTATAACAAATCAAGGCTTGACATATCTCACTTTGAATGTAATGAGTCTATATAATATATTAGTTTCACCTTTTAAGTTGAATTATTGGAATAAATTAACATTTGCACGATATTCTAATTTTTCGAGTTTCACCTGTAGGCTACATGTTGAAAAACAAGAAAAGGTGCATTTGAGTGAGTCGCCATTTTCATCTTGTTTGAAAGTTGATGCTGATCTAACTCACAATCCGTTCCAGGGCCTCCAACGACGAGTGGCCTGTGTGTGGATAATGTCACTACTAGTGACGCGAAGGAACTTGGCGATCGACCAAAGTAAGACCTCAATATTTTTTCTCTTTTCTTTTCTATTATCTGGCCTTAATTTCATCAGTCCTTGTTTACCCACAGCGTTCACTTCCTCACAGACACTCTCCCTTATCCACTTTCTTTGAGTGATATTAAGATCTTTTTAGTTCAACAGTTGTTGTGTTTACCTCTACCAAGAAACAACCTCCAATTCCAAACCATTCCATTTCTCTAAGCGCTTTTTGTCTCTATACTCTCCGTCAATCCCCTGTCTCTAACATGTTTGCACCCGTTGTCATGGAAGCAGTTACTCTTAGTGAATCACCCACAACATGCTCATAAATCAGACGGGCAATCTGCTAGAATGCTCACGCAACATAGCACTGATCAGATCCAATAGTTTTAAACTTCAACAGACAGCCGCATTCAAGTGAGTTAACGTTTGTCAATTGAGCGATTCCAGACCTTCTGTACAAATGAAATGAAGTACGATGGTCTGGTAGGACCAGGCTAGCCCAACATAGCACTCTATAGTCAGTAGCGGCCTTAGCTATGTTTCAACCCATTCAATTGAATGGGGCCCCGCCCTTTTTTTTTTTTTTGATAAATAATTCTTGAGCAGGCTACCGGGCCCTAGGCCTCATAGTAACTTTTCATGTTGCATTGTCAAAGAGCTCAGTCACTCATGTCAATAACAGGGTCCAAAAAGGAATAAGCCTAAATATAAGGAAATAAATCATCATGGGCCCCTCAACTAGTAGGGGGAGAAATACAAAAGCATAAGAAAACAGCATTAGTAGCTCTGTCTAAGGGGCTCCATGATGAGCCTTTAGGGCCCCCACACACATACAGGAATACGATTTCTATGTGTAAATTCTATGCTGTTCATATAAAGTAGCTATCCACCCTGTATCTGTTGAAATGAGTCTCTCCATCATAGAACATGAGTCTGCAGACCAATCTACTGTACTGTTTTTACAGTAGCAGAGTAAAGAGTGCTGCCTGATTAAGAAAAATCAGAAAAATAATGTTCCTGCTGCATCTCAGGATTTATATATATAGCCTCTAAATGTTCCCCTCAAAGTGCACCAGATTGATGCATTTTAATTCAAAAGGCACAAATTTTCTTCCGGGGGGATGCCCCCGGACCCCCCAACAAGGACCAGGGTCCCTCCCACAGTATCCCTAAATCCTGTGAGAAAAACTGACTTCATTAATATGTTTTTACCATTAATTGTATATGTGCTGAAAAGTCAGTGTACCTGACTGGATAGGTAGGAGTGGGGGGACCCTTTAAGAGTCTGCACCCAGTGGCCCATCATCTCATAAAACTCTACAATCTGTTTTCTTTTTGCGGGAAGCATGCACAAGCATGCACAAGAAATATGTATTAAAAAAAAGAAAATACAAAAAAAGTGGGGGGCCCCACACTAGGTCTTGAATGGGGCCCCCAGATCATTAAGGCCGCCTCTGTCTATAGTAGACCAGGCCCACACTGTGTTTGATTGAACCAATCGGGGCAGGGGAAACAGTGCTGACCTTGTGTTGTGTGTGTCGCCCCCTAGCTGTGGTACAGAGTTCCCATTGACTACTAACAGGACCGAGTGCAGCGCTGCAGAAACACGGTGAGCAGACAAACATCTTTCCTTTCTGTGGTGAAGGAGACATTTTGTGTGAACAGAAATCTGTTACGTTACATTTCCACAGCTGTCCTGTGTTTGGGTTCAGTCAGAGGAATCAGGGACGTGACTTACTGGATTTACTAAAGCACTGAACTTAAAGTAGCTACGAGGATGCATTAGAATACAGTGCAAAGAATACGATTTTTATTCTTATATTGTTTCTTCTCGATTACAATGGCAGGATTAAGGACTTTTTTAAACACAAACTTCACATGTCCGGTTACTGAGCACTGGCTTGATTTAAATGGAGTCGATGCTTTGTTGTGATTTGCCTTATTGTCTTGAGTTGTGTCATATATATTGTTTTAAATCTGAAAATTGTTTTTAATGTGAAGCTGTTGTTTTGTTATGCTGCTTTCTTGGCCATGCAGGATTCCCTTGAAAAGGAGACGCTAATTCTCAATGGGAATATTCCTGGTTAAAGGTGCTGCGAGGAACTTTTAAATATTTCTGACTCTTTCATTTTTCCTCTGACGATCACGAATGACATGTCACAGCAAACGAAACCATCAGTGCAAAAAATGCGAGTTTTATATAGTTTTTCTCAATGCCTTTGTCATGGGTATACGCTCACCCAGGAACAACATAGCGTAGTAAAAACACTACCGCTGTTGTCCAAAGGGGGTGCAAGAATGAACACAAACTGAAAGTTCCTCATAGCATCTTTAATTAAAGGTTAACAAAAAACAATAAATAAAATAAATCTCCCATTCTGTGTGTTCTCATGTGCTGAACAAACAGCTGTGACCTGCTAAATCAAGCCCCCTTCACCGCCTGTAACGCGCTCCTCGACCCCACACCGTACATAACACAATGCAAAGCTG
>NC_137225.1:22960523-22965523 GCF_949987685.1 Ammodytes marinus
TTTAATGGAGAATTACGAGAAAATGCATAAGTTTTTATTAACGACAGAAATGTGTCACTCCTTGTATTTTAGGCCTCGTGAAACCGGACTGACGACCTACGCAATGATTCCTGACCTCGGCTGGATTCTGAACAACCTTTTTCTGAAAGGATCCGCTCAGTTCTCCAGAACATTTTTTTATTCTTATTTTACCTTCTACGAATCACTATAAAACATGATAGTGTGTGTGTGTGTGTGTGTGTGTGTGTGTGTGTGTGTGTGTGTGTGTGTGTGTGTGTGTGTGTGTGTGTGTGTGTGTCTTTGGCTCTATATAAAAAATGCCACTGATCAGTTATTAAGTCGAGATACTGCAGGTGAATACAGTACATTGTTTAACTTATAGATGTCATCATAAAACACTACCAGTTGATTACTTACATTAGAACAATTCTACAACTTTTTCATTGATGTTTGAACAAATAAGCAAATTTGATGATATCTAAGTAATTAGGCGTGATATATGCAAAAGAAATACATTTTATGAAAGCAAAAAAGACAAAAATCTCTTAATTGCCCAGTGCTTTAAAAAAAAGTTATGTTTGTGCCTTCAGTGTCTTGCTCTTAATATTAATATTAATAATAATTACAATATTAATAATAATTAAACCCATGATGATTAAGATGAAGTGATGTGTGAAAAGAGACAGACCCTGCTTTGCTCTCAGAGGGGCCCTTCTGAAACAAACTGAATCTAGAACCTTTAGAACCGTCAACTTTACTTTTTGTGATAATCGATAATGATTTCTTTTATAAATCTATCATGTGATTCCTGTCTCTCTCTCTCACTCTCTCTCTCTCTCTCTCTCTCTCTGTACGCCTGTAAATCAAGGCCAGAATCTGTAAAGAACACCTTTTTAATTGTCAACTAGCTGCTGCAGTGTTGGAATGTCGGCTGACCCCAACCTGTGGCCTCCATGATTCTGAGATTGGAGATGTGTGTTAACTCTGTATTATCCTTCTGGTGTTTGCAAAAAAAAATTAAATTTAAGGGTGTTGGGTAAAATCTGGTCTGTTTGTTTATTTCTCCTTTTTTCCAGTTGTGAAAGTAACTTCTTGTACTTTGCCATTAGCGGCGTAGGTCTACAATCGCTAGTAGATAAAAGTTGTTTAGAATGAGCCTTTTGCATGAACATAACGATATGGACACCGGATTGAAACCAAGCCCCAACCAGAGTGAGTTGTACCCATAGATAGTATATGAAATGGATGTAGCATCCGGGCTGACCTCAGTTATTCACATGGCATCCCGTTCTCCTGGCTTATGTGCGTCGCCATCTTGTGAGATTTTTACTCCGCCTCACGTCGGGGGGGAGGGAGATACGCCCATCTAGCTGACGTATACCTCCGAGGCAAAGTGAGGGACAACGGGCGCAGAGCTGTCACTCAAGAGATCGCGCCAATACATGTTAACCTCCAAAAGAATAAAAACTAGCCTGCTAGAAAATAATTAACCCCCCTCAGTGTTGTCATGGAGATATGACCTAAACATACAGACTAGAATGGTTTTGTGGACCAGGCTGTAAATAGGTTTAATAAGACTTTGAAAACGGCCTGTCTGGCAATTTATGTTATGCACCGGTCTAGGGGAACCCAGAGACACAACACAAATACAAAAATGCCCACTCCCCGATCCCCAAACCACCACGCACAGACTTCTAAAGTAAAATAGATATTCATTTATTTAAACTGAACAGTGAAAAAATGAGAGCAACAAAAAGCTACTGGAGTAGGCTACTGCCAAAAACCTAATCTGGAAACAAAAAAAGCAAGCGAATCCCTAACCTTAACATGAAATAAACAAATGAAACAAACTGGAAAAGAACTGGCCACTAGTGATGTTAGGTCCGACACGAAAGCCCCGAAGCCTGTGTCGCGCAAAGGGGGCGTGTCCAGATGAGGCCTGTATCGTTTGTCACAGTACCACGTGACTAAGGACAAACGAAGCCCCGTTTTCTGAAATCATGTGACTGCCTCACTTTATATACTGTCTTGTATGTTCGCTACGTGAAATAAGAGAGCCACTACCGTAATATACCAGCAGATGTCAGTATTCCTAAATGAGCTGTTAAATGGGGCTTTGTTGATCAGGCTTTTTGGTGAAGCATTTGGCCAGAAAGATTCGACACAATCACGGGGCTTCATCTCACCATCACTACTGGCCACTCCCCCCTACCGGACACAACATCTGAAGTCTTCCTGCATCCACACTATTCACACTTTAATTAGTATTACCATGTAAACATCTGGTCAATGATCAAATTCCTTCGTGATTTTCGCTACTTATGACATCTATTGCAGCACGTCCGTCCTGGGAGAGGGATCCCTTACTCTGTCGACTCTCCCTGAGATTTCTTCAATTTTTTTTTTATTCCCGGTAAAGGGTTTTTACTGGGAGTTTTTTCTCAGCCGAGCTAAGGGTCTAAGGGCAGGGTGTCATATTGTATCATATTGTATCATATATCATATTGTATGAAATGTAAAGCCCACCGAGGCAAATTCATTTGTGATTTTGGGCTATACAAATAAAACTGATTTGATTTGAACTGAATATAATAATGAACACATGAGAAAATAATAGAAGTGGTTCGGGAAACCGCGAGTGCTGCTGCTGCCAACCATGCCACCGACTGAGTGAATCCGGCGGAGCCTTTGAACAGTGGGCCAATCACCCGCACCTGCATAGAAAAGCTCATTCACACACAAGAGGTCTCACTCCCACACGCACAGACAGACACACAGACAGACAGACAGACACACAGACACGCAGACAGACACACAGACACACAGACAGACACACAGACACACAGACAGACACACAGACACACAGACACAAGGCCTCTTGTTTATAATTGATTGATTTCCCATCTGCAAATTGTACCGTTCACTCGTGTAAATGTTAAAGTGAAGGCAATCAGACGGAACGCATGTTTTTGTTGCAAGGTTTTTGTTTCAGGTATAAGATGGGCAGTGTTTGTGTGTGTGTGTGTGTGTGTGTGTGTGTGTGTGTGTGTGTGTGTGTGTGTGTGTGTGTGTGCGCTTTTTAATCAATTCTTTACGCATTATCTGCGCAAAACAAAACAAGTCAGGCAAGTCAGGCACTTTGAGAGGAAGACTGTAATGAAAAACCAATCAGCGGTAATAACACCTTAGAGGACAATACAGCATATGATTGCAAACTTAAATAGATACTAAATCTTTTCAAGGGCTTACATTTTGTCACGTTCCATGGGATTTCGAAAAATGCCTTTTTTTATGCCCATAAAAGCAGTTCATAAGTCCAAAAAGCATATTTTTTTCGTTTTTAATCAGTGTTGAAAATATAACAATTTTCTCAAGTTGAGGGTTGTTTAAAGACCTATTTTACTGGTGGGAATATGAAGGTGTATTGAATTCTGAGATCCTGTGTAGTATAAATGTGCAAAAATGTTAGAAATCGGTTCATCCTAGCCTGAGAAAAGGCAGAAAGAGTGTTTTATGGTCTCACTGTCTAACCCTACATTTTACCACGTGTGACATCACACTAGTAAAAATGTAGGGTTAGGATTAACAGGACAGCTGGGCCAAGGGAAGACTGAGGGAAGAAAAACCTAATTCATTATATTATAACAGCGATTTTATAATGATAGAACGCCGGTTTCCGTATGGGTGAAGTATTCCTTTAAGGACGAGAATAATTGCAACATTATTTTTTTAAACTTTTTATTACCAAGAATACAAAAGATATCTACATTCACATACCACGTTACTGTAGCATGACTGACCACATTGATCTCAAGTAAACGTTACCCAATCAAATCATCAAAATGTACTTTCAATTATTCGTCCCAGTTTGAGAAAATCAACATTTTTATTTTTATTCATATTTTGTTATTTTTTCACCCAGTTACCCAAAATGTCTTCTTTCTTCCTTAATACATTTGGCACTTGATGCAGATTATCACCGTCTCTGTAGTCCAACAGTCCATTGTAGAATTAAGCCACGTTTGTGTTTGTGTTTGTGGTGTCAGACAAACAAACGAACAACACAGCAACTCATAAACAAGGGACGGCCTTAGGCTCATTGCTGCCGGACTATTTTGGGTTGGCACGATGGTGGGTCCGAAATGTATGTTTTTTTTTTGGGGGGGGGGGGGGGAATTAACACAACAAACAAACAACAAATAGCTTAAAAATTATATAAAAAACAACAACAATACAATAAACATATCATACATGGAAAAAAAACCCACATGGGATTACACATGGCCATCTCATTTTAAGAGATACATGGACAACTGTTACATCATGTATGTTACAACAGCATACAGCTCCGGAAAAAATTAAGAGACCAGTCTGGATTTTTCTCTAAATAACTTATTGAAAATGCTCTTAATGACAAACAATGTATTGGAATTTGGTAGAAATGTTGTCAGTGGTTTATATTATAAAACCAAAATGTTCATTCTACTCAAACATATGCCTCTAAAGAGTAAATCGAGAGACACTGAACATTTGGAGTGGTCTCTTCATTTTTTTCCAGAGCTGTATGTGAACGTTTAAACTATTTTCCTCACATAGCGGCAGTTTTTTAAGTACAGTGTTGGTTTTTGAAAGTACCCAAATAAGTTAGAAATAAAAAATATATAAATACAGCACATGAAACATGAAAGAAATAAATTAAGACGTTGCTGCCACAGATGGAAATAGACAGATGACCACATCTCTGATTGTAGCTATGACTTTTAACTTTCATTTTTTCCCATTCATTTTATTGTTCGTATAAAAAGCACAAATTTCAAACAGTGGACCAGCATTTTCAACAGTCACTTTGAACCGTATGGGCTTGGCCTATGGATGTGGGTCAGGCTAAGGAGGGAGTTAAAGCTATAGTGTGTAACTTTCTCCATATAAATGAATGTCGGTTACGTTCAAGCCATCGCCAAATGAGTTGACACAAAGTTGATTAAGCCTATTATCAGCTC